>NW_027507903.1:25643798-25798798 GCF_037356315.1 Lithobates pipiens
GGTAGGCTGGACACACACACAAGGCTGCACGGACACACACACACACACACACACACACACACACACACACACACACAGGGATGGATGGATGGATGGATGGATACACACACACACACACACACACACACACACACACACAGGGATGGATGGATGGATGAATACACACACACACACACACACACAGGGATGGATGGATGGATGGATGGATACACACACACACACACACACACAGGGATGGATGGATACACACACACACACACACACAGGGATGGATGGATGGATGAATACACACACACACACACACACACACACACACACAGGGATGGATGGATGGATGGATACACACACAGGGATGGATGGACGGACACACACACAGGGATGGATGGATGGATGGATGGACACACACACAGGGATGGATGGACGGACACACACACAGGGATGGACGGACACACAGGGATGGACAGCCATGTCTCACCCTCGGCTTATACACGAGTCAATAAGTTTTCCAGTTTTTTGGGGGTAAATTGGGGGCCTCGGCTTATATTCGGGTCGGCCTATACTCGAGTATATACGGTAAATGCCAAAATTTCACAATTTCTGCCAGGGTATGCAAATATTTGTGCACAACTGTGTATATATATATATATATATATATATATATATATAGTTACATAGCTACTAAGGTTGAATAAAGACACCAGTCCATCCAGTTCAAGCTGAGTGAGTGTCTAAAATTGTCCCTATCCCTGTACATTGCACACTCACATTGGTCCCTACCCTCAAGGAGCCCACGATCCAAGGTCTCATATACCGATTCATATATAGATTCATATACCGGGGCTAATTTTGGACAGAAGCCAATTAACCTACCTGCATGTCTTTGGAGTGTGGGAGGAAACCGGAGTACCCAGAGGAAACCCACACAGGCACAGGGAGAACATGCAAACTCCAGGCAGGTAGTGTCGTGGTTGGGATTTGAACCAGCGACCCTATTTACTGCTAGGTGAGAGTGCCAACCACTACACCACTGTGCCGCTCCAATGAGCAGGGCCCTCTGTTTCACTCCTGCATTGAATTGTAACTATACTGCCAGCCCTCATGTTGTAAAGTGATGTGTAAACTGTTGTCGGTATATACAGTATCATAATAATTATATAAACATAATATACATATATAATTTCTTCTAGACGCACTTGAAAAAAAAAAACACCATTATATGACTAAATTCCCCCTCTATCATTCTTTCGACTGACAAAGCTTAAGCAGCCAATATTTTGATTACTCTACATATCCTTTGTGATAATGATTTAGGTTTCTCTTGCAGAAATAAGAAGCCATGATGTCCATCTACTTTAAAAACCATACAATATAATTTTACATGCGCACTTGGAGGAACCACAGCAGAGATGGTCGATTATATGGCCAAACTCACACCGTATCATTCCTTCGACTGACAAAGTCTGAGCAGCCAAGACAAGCCTACTCATGCTGCAGCATGGAGACATCATCTGGCAGTGCCATCGACATCCTGCTGACTTTATTTACACATTTCAGATTGAACCAAGAAATGTGGTGATAACACAGTTTAACAAGCACAACATTACTTCTGTTGTAACTATCAAGCTGCTCGGGAAGAGCAGGAAGGATTCAATCTGAGCAACACAACAGCGTCCATGTGGATTTTTCTCATTTTTAAACATAAAGAGAAAAGCACTTGGTTTAAAATCCTAAGTACAAGTGTTTGTTTTGCTGCTGAGGCATAAAAATCAAAAATGAAATAACGATGACTGAAGAACGGAAATGGGACATTATGAAATAAAAGATTTTCTATGTGCGTTTTCTTTTCTAAGAAAACAGAGATGCAAAGCTTTGCCATGTAAAGCTGGACTCCAAGCATGCTGCTGAATAAATATGAAATACATACACAGATGGACTTTTTTTTTTATAACCAGCTAATGGATTTGTAATTCTGTTTAAGGTACCCCTTCTATAATGCATGGCCATATCTTGGCCCTTCATGCATTCTACGTTGCAGTTAAGCAATACAAATGAATCCAAAAATATGGGAGAGTAATGCCCCGTACACACGACCGGAAATTCCGCCAGCAAAAGTCCAATGTGAGGTTTTGGTTGGAAATTCCTACCGTGCGTAGGCGCCATCGGACTTTTGTTGGCGGAAATTCCGCCAGCAAAAGATTGAGAGCAGGTTCTCTATTTTTCCGACGGAAAAAGTTCAGATCGGAAATTCCAATCGTCTGTAGCAATTCCGACCCTGCTGCCCTGATTGCTGCCCTTAGCCATAGACTTCCATTATATCCTGCTGTTTTACAACCCCCAACTTTACATGTTAATGAGCCCTAAGGTGCCTCTGCTGAATGCAACTAAAGGCTCATTGAGTTCTGCTCACATGAAAAGCGATCCAAGTGTGTGTTGATAGGTGGTGAGGAGGTGATATGCTGCCTTCTCACCACCAGATTCAAACCCATGATTGCTGTGCTTTGCATGCATTTACAACACGGTAGTACTGCAATTAGAGGTTTAAATCAGGTGTGAGGTGGCAACACCGTGCCCGGTGATCTTTGACTTCTCATGTTGTTCAGGTAGAACTCCACCTCTCTAAGGTTGCCTGCCCCTGCCCTAGTGTGTCAATCATCTTAGAAGACATGCCAAGGCTCCACCCCCTCTTCTCACATTCAGTCCTATGCCCTGCCCATGTCTCGCCCATGCCACTGTCCACTGCCAATTGAATTATGGGAACTGTAGTTCCCTGTGGGAGACACAGAGTGGAAGGCAATGACATGCTAGCTCTGCATGACCCTTCCCAGCATCATAATCTGAATCCAGCAGCACAGGCTCAGAAAGCGGGTTACAGCAAGCAAAACAGGTTTATGTTGAGGTAATCATAATTGTATTTAGGATATTAATACGTGTCATTTTCATGAACTTTGTTAAGGGTTCACTAAAAACACATAGCCTGCTTTTGGCTGTCTTTTAAGCCTGCTCTACATAGGTTGTTGTGTCATTGCTCAGCTCTTGCACACTCTGCTAAATAAGCAATCGATGTGAGAAGGTGGTAAGGTACAAAATGAGGAAGGCCCTGAGTGCGTATTCAACGAGAATGGTGTTAATCGACATTGATTGTATGTGAGTACAGAGGTGGGTGAGAGAAATGTCTCGGAGGGGGAGGACAGGTGCAAGGGTGTATTACTGAGGTCAGCTGGTGAACTACTTCCTGTGTCTTAAAGGTTTTTCCAACCTAAGGGACGGGTATCAGGAAGTAGCGGAGGAGATTTCCACACAACAAACTGGAAGCTAAGGTAAAGCTTGTCATATGATATAAAGAAAGCTTTTTCTTTTCTTCAACAGAGGTACATTAATGAGATATTGGTACATGGGGAAGATGCGATTTAGAAAAAAAGCCTTTAAAAAACACTTAGTTTTAGTCAGTCTCAAGCTCTCCTATAAAGTCTATAGTACCAAAATATTGCACACTCCTTCAAAATTAGCTCATGCATCTTTTTGAGCTTCAGGTGTTAAAGCTACAGGCACCATTTGAAAACATGGGGATTTTGGTTGTTGAGCATTTTGGAGCTTTGAGCTTCGCACTACCAACAACGCAGGTGTGAATCAGAGCTTTAATGTTTTCATCTAGTGGAAAACCAGCTTCTGAAAAATGACAAATTACAAACAATGCATGTTTCTCTAAACCACCCTTTTTCAAATGTTTGGGCACAGAAGAACCCTTGAAATTATATGCTGTGTCCGCCTCTGGACAAAGCAACACTCTGTGCCATGGCAGCATATGAACTGGCAAACTTGTGTGCGGCTCAAACACCGCAGAGATGCCAACCCTGGATGCACACAGTCTGCATTCAGGGACACTCATAGGCTCTATTTACATTTAACCAGTAAATAGTGATGTGCAGGCCACTGATCTTTGATCTGTAAAAAAAAAAATCTGGCAGTTGCTGCTGTTTGCACCCATCAGCAAAAGTCCATTGATATCTTGGGAAAAGTAACTTTGCAGACAGCTAAAAAGATCACTGGTGTCAAGCAGCTGCCTCTGCCAAGTGGCGCTGGCCTTACAATTATGCAGGCACCATCAAAAGTGATATCAACTGGTCACTTCTCAAGGAAACCCAAGCAACATTTAGAGCAGCCTTTCTTGACCTTTTTACCCAAGAAGAACACCTATAATAAGTTTCAGGTCCCAGGGAACCCTTATTAAAACAAATTTACTGGGTTGGTGAAAAATACTCCCTACATTGGTGGTCAGTTGAAAGGGTGTGACCCTTACGGAGAACTAAACCGATAACCGCTTTCACAGCTTCTAACTTTCTAAAGTGGTGCTGGCACTGGAAACCACCATAAAATGGGAGAGCAATCATCAACAGATCCAGGAATCCCTAGGAACCTCTGAAGGAATCTTAGGGTTCCAGGCAAACCTGGTTTAGAAGCTGCTGTAGAGGTACTCTAGGGCTCCATGGAACCCTGGTTGAGAAAGCCTGCTGTAGACAAACTCTACAGCTCCATGGCATCCTGGTTGAGAAAGGCTGCTCCAAGGTTCCATGGGACCCTGATTGAGAATGGCTGCTGTAGAGGAATTCTAGGGTTCCATGGAACTCTGGTTGGAAATGGCTGCTGTAAAGGAACTCAAGGGCTCCATGGAATCCTGTTTCAGAATGGCTGCTCTAACCCTGGTTGAGAATAGCTACTCTAGAGGAACTCTAGGGTTCCATGGAACCCTGATAGAGAATGGCTATTCTAGAGGAACGAGGAATGGATGCCTGCACACTGCAGTAATGATGAATCTCTTTATTGTAAAATCATTTACATGAATAACACCACAGGGCTGGCAAACAGGTACAGGTAGACACATTTCACACAGCGACACTGTGCTTATTCATTACAATTACTAATGAATAAGCGCAGCGTCGTTGTGTGAAACACATCTACCTGTACCTGTTTGCCTGTCCTGTTGTGTTATTCATGTAACCGATTTTACAATAAAGAGATTAATTATTACCTCTGTGTGCAGACATCCATTCCTTTTAACCAAATTGCATGGCCGCCAAGCCAAGGCTAGCACCCTTGGGAATAGTCCATTCCCCAGCCTACCTCGTTCCATCCCTTATCTGGAGTGGCATTTTCTTTTCCTATTGCTATTCTAGAGGAAAGCTAGGGTTCCATAGCATCCTGGTTCAGAAGGACCACCCTGGAGGAACACTAGCATTCCATAGAACCCTGTTTGAGAATATTTGCTCTAGAGGAACTCTAGGGCTCCATGGAACCCTGGTTAAAAATTGCTGCTCTAGAAGAAAGCTAGGGCTCCATGGCATCCAGGTTCAGAAGGGCTGCTTTAAAATGTAATTTGCAGCAGCAAAAAAGCCTAGATGGGCTGCACAGATACAGACACTGGTCTCAATTTCACAGCCATACAGACTGTTCATTGTTGCTCACCCACACGGCTGTCAAATTGGGACTAGTGGCTGTGTTGGTCCAGCCGCTGTGTCCCAACAGAAATAGATAGGCTGCCTGCACACAGAATCTGGTGGCTAAAGCGGGTATCAGGCCCCTTCTGAATGAGGTCTTAATCGGCATACAAGTGACTTGACAAATTATTGACAAAAGTGTTAACAGGCAACCTGCCATATACATATCATGTTTTTTTCACAATACAGTACTAATTTGCTCCGAAGAAGGCAATGTATTTGCATTAACTTTTCAACCCAACACTGCACAGTGTAAATACTTTGTCTGTTGCATCATCATTACAAAACAGCATATAGGACAATACATATAGTGATCTATAAGAAAGGAAACAGATGCTCTGAACAGACTTTTCAAAGCACTGTGTATCTGGAAAATGCCAAAATGATGACAGGATGTTAATTTATTAAAACACAGTCTAAAAAGGAAATTTAACATACAATAGTGAAATTTAATTATGACTGTTTACATTTCTCTATGCAATCTATGACAAAATAAAAAAAAGATATCATGACCTGGACGATGCCTGCTGCACTGCAATATTGTAATAGTGAAATACGTATCTGCATGCTCAGTATTTGCCTCCATTCTTTCAATCAAAATGCTTATAAAATGGGTCAAGGCATTCAAGAAGGCAAAAAACCTTTCAACTCCGTGAACAGTCTGTTTTTCTAAGAGGGTTCAGAATTCGTTAACATCTTGAAGTTACATTTTGCATATCATTTGAGCGAGCAGATGTCCAACAGTGAAGTTCTTGTGCTGCGTCCTTTCAGTGGAACAAAATCATGAGGTCATTATTCCATCGTTTCGCAGACCAAAGAGATCTTTGCTTTTGACATGATACACTCTGAACTATTCCCTCTAACAGAACGCTGTAGAAAGAATCCAGCAGAGTGTCTTCCATCTGGGGAAGTAGAAGTCAAACGGGGGCTGATTCTGTGCTATAAAAATCCGCTATGAATGGCATGACAATGCAACTATCAGAGAGAAGGATGTGAAATAGTACATTACTATATTGCAATGCACCTAGTGTTGATAGACTGCAGTCTACACGCTAGAACTTTATTTTAAAGTGGTTGTCAACCTCTGCAATGAAAAATGAACAAAGCATATCTTTCTATAGTCTTTACCGGCCTCTGTAAAAAGCACCCAGTGTGATTTCTGTTTGCTCTTGCATTCCTCTGCCATTTGCATGAATTACTTATGACAGTCTATGCCGGCACCAAGCGATCCTAGGGGACGCCCCCCTAGTACACAACAGGTGACTGACAGCCTCGGCTGTGCATGTTTCCCTATGAGATTGTGTAAGGGGGGCTTGTCCTTTCCCTCCATTCAGGTTTAAGATTACACTCCGCTCTCTGCTGTGCAGTTTGCGACATCAGATCCCTTCGCCCTGCCTTTTGAAGCCAAGAAACAAGTTGTAAATTATGGACTTTGAATGTAGAGGAGAGAGGGCCGCAGATAAACAGGTGCAACTTATGCTGGAGGCTTCATTTATTCTTCTTGTATCACCTGAGGCCAGTCTCTTCACTGGGTATATGTAAGGATTTACAACCACTTTAAACACTTTCCACTCAAGGCTATTGTAACAAGTATATAAATTAGGGATGCGCTTATTTCAGTTTTTTTACGACTGAGTATGAGTACCGATATTTTTCTCAAGTTCTCCCCGATACAAATTACTGATACCTATTTTTATGTCACGTGGCAGTGTTTTTAGGACTCATTTTCACCATGCATGCATGAAAATGGATGTGAAAACCGCACAGATTTCGCTTGGAGACACATCCATTTCACATCAGTTTTCATGTGCGTTTCAGTGAGTTTTTATAGTCTGTTCGCATATGAGTGGGTCGGCCGCAGTGCGATCTGAAAAAGAGTCCAGTGTGATCTCAGTCTGGTTCAGGTGCAATTTCTAATCTCATACACAATTCGCATTGGAATCACACCTGAGCTGCTGAACAAAATTGCACCAGACGATGCTTTGAAATAGCATTGCAAACCGGCCAGTCTGAAGGTATTGTTTTAGTATCGGAGCATTTTTATGAGTGCAAGTACTCATTGAAAGGCTTAACATCAGCTATGCCAATATAAAATTAGAGACATTGTGCAAGACAAACCGCTAAATACATAATTTAAATAACTACAGGGTGGTCCTAAAGTAGGTATACATTACTGATGAGATCAGGGCATTATAAATTGTAGTAGGTACACATTACTGATCAGATTCATGGCTTTATATAGTTGGTATACATTACTGGTTAGATCATGCCATGGTATAATATTATTATTATTAATAGGTATACATTACTGATAGGATTGTGGCATTAAATAGTAGGTATACGAGGTGTCTCTAAAAAGTTTGGTGCATGGTTCAACAGCAACATGGGCCAGGTGCACGCGCATGCACATGGCTATCCAGAGACACGTCAAGAAGCACCATCTAGCAAGGAGTTCACGTGACCATCAGGGTAAACCTGCTGTGGGCAGTCGACCATAGTCAGAGTGAGCGGTAGGGTCATCATGTAATGAATTAATGAGTGAACACCAAGTTCTGCTATAAATTGGGGAAACGGGTGAAAGACACATGAAATGTTGGTGCAAGTATACGAGACGGAAGCCGTGAGCAGACGTTGTGTTTACAACTGGTTAAAATACTTTCACGAAGGGACAGAAACGACTGAGGATGAGCCACGTCTGGTTTGGCCATCGACAAGCAGAACCGCAGAAATTATCGACTCTTCGATTGATGGAGGAGGAATTGGGCATTAGCGAGGACATGGTGCGCACCATCGCCTACAAAAATTTGGGTAAGCAGAAGATCTGTTCCTGGTTTGTGCCGCACAAGCTAAAAGACCAACAGAAAGCAAAACGGATGGAAACCTCTGGAGATTTCATTACCATATGTGACCAGGATTCATCCTGTGCCTGCGCACTGTGCGATCTGTGTGTCCTAATTCTTGCCTCAATGCAGCATACCTGTTCATCATCCACCGTATTCCCCTGATCTGGCGCTTGCAGACTTCTTTGTTTCCCCGCCTGAAGAGCATCATGAAAGGCAAGTTTTGCAGATGTGGCGGCAATCCAAGAATGTGTGACAGCGGTTCTGCGATCGATTCCTAAAGAGGCCTTTGCTGACAGTTTCCAGAAGCTTTATGAACATTACCAAATCGCTTTTAAAGGCTATTTGGAAGCACTGTCCATTCAGTGCAAAGGGCAGGGGGTTTTGGGAGCGCTAAATACAGCGATCCAAAGCCGCGCAAAAGATGCTGCTTGCAGGACTTTTTCCAACGTCCCGCAAGCGCACCGCCAGAGTGTGAAAGCACTCATTGCACAGAATGTGAGGCAGGTTTCAGGCACTTTTTAGAGGCTATTTCAAGCTCTAAAAGGCCTGAAAACTGCCACAGTGTGAAAGAGGTCTTACTGATAGGATTGTGACTTTATATAGTAGGTATAAATAAAACAAGTAATCCCACAACCGGGGTGTGGTATGTTGAAATGTAGCTCTGTTGCAGAAATCTGGGTGCCGCCGCTATGAGAAACTTATGGTTGTGTGAGATAGTAATTTCCCTTGCTGGCCGCTGTAATTCTTCCTGAAGACCCCAAAATCAACACAGTGTTCTGTACTGATGTAGAGGGTCGAGAGATGAATCCTGGTTGCCACCAGGGGACACTTTATCTGACAGCTCTGGAAGTGTTGGATAGCAGCAGCATCCAGAGTTCTGCAAAAAGTTTTAAAATGAGAAAACTGGTAGTATACAGGGGTCACCAACTATTTTTCGTTTCTAGAGCTTCTCTTTAAAATATCCAGATTTCAATTAAACTAAGGTTGGTAGACAATATCTCCCGGACCTTGCAATTAGATTTTTTGATTTTTTTTGCTCTCCTCCTTGCAGTGCAAGCCATATGGAATAAAATCATATGGCCAGAAGACAAGCTGCTGCCCAGTAGGTCTCTAAGAAAGGTCTAAGTAGGTCTCTAAAAAAAAAAAAAAAGATGGTAAATTGGATTGCCTTTCGGCTACGTAAAGCTCAGCAAACTCTTTCCAGCATGTCATTAGCAATTTACATACTGGTCTGACTTTTTGCCTGGAAAAAAAAAATTAAACCAAAATGAAAAAACTTTCTATTAGCTTTGAAAAGATCACTTGGTTACTGGATGGCCCATGGAAAAAAAATCTGCCTGGTTTCTAGCAACAAAACAATAGAAATTGCAGTGGGAATTGATTGAAACCACCCAAATCTCTTGTCAAGAAGGTTTTATAAAGGATTCCTAGTTATGTTTTAATTACTATCTTAGGGAACTGTTGATTGCTGTAAACCCATCAATTCTTTGCATTCCTGCTTTCAATCAAAAGTTGAAGAAAAGCTCCAAAAACCTCCACAAAACTGCCAATGTATACCTACCATATCAGGGTCTAAAAGGCTCAAGCAACAGATAAGTGAAGCAAAAGGGATCTCATGACAGCCCTCCCCTACTTCCGATACTTATCCCTGTTGCACTGTTATCCTGCCAAAGCCCACAGTTTAAAACCCTGTGTAAATTCCATGTTGACCTGTGTCAAAGCTCAGACAGGACCAATGACCTCCCCTTTGACCCAATGTCATAGTGCTTGGGTCTGACAATTGGCCAGTCTGGATCCAAGAATTTAGTAGAGAAAAGATTGTAGCAAGCTTCCCCATATCTGAAGAACGGGGTACTTCCAAGGCAGGTAAATAGAGAAGTAGGGGAGTGCACTTAAAGAAGAACTCTAGGTATGGATATTTTATACACAGTTACATTGGACCAATTTAACGTATGCATATACCATACCTGGACAATGCACTTGGAAATCACTGAGGTAGATGCTGCTACTCCAGTGATCTTCACTTGCTTCTGGGTCCCATGCCAAGCAGCTGACCTGAATTCTGAGCACAGGTCATTGGCTGCTTGGCAGAGATGCCATTTAGAAAATATTTAGTATTTTTTTTTTTAATGATTACAAAGAATTCTCTGATTGGATGGGGTGAGAGGCAGGGAGGTGACATCATACTCTCCATTTTAAGAGAACACTGCACATTTATTCAGAAAATGCAAAGCATTTCATCTATGCCAATCGGCCGACCTCTTGTGTTCACATAAAAGCAGGGCAGCTACTCGGCACAGGAAGCACTTGGAATAGTGATGTCTACTTCAGCGATATGCAGCTCTCACACACACACACACACACTAAAACCTTGGTTTGAGAGCATTTGGCAAGATCAGCAAAATTTTTAAAATCAATTTTGACTTGATTTACAAGCGATGTCTTTAATATACAAGTAGTGTCACAACTGAGTATAAAAAAAGAGAAGAGAGGTGCCTTTAAGTGTAGCAATATGGTTACATTTAATGAAGGTACAACATTTAGTAACTCACATGGTTGATGATTAAGAGAGGCAAATCTAAGTATGCAGGTATCTGGGGTAAAGCTGTCCACATAGACTGTCCTCCTCAACGCCAACGACGTCATCCCTTCCACTCTGCGCTCCATGAGCGGTTCAAGCCTCATTTTCAAATCGCTCTACTACAGGGTAGTCTTCCCAGTCACAATTGCAGACTGACAGCTGTGAGAGCCGGCGGTGCGGGGGATGGTCTATGTGGACAGCTTTACCCCGGATGTATACATACTTAAATGTGCGTCTTTTAACCAATTCAGCCCCGGAAGAATTTACCCCCTTCCTGACCAGAGCACTTTTTGCGATTTGGCACTGCGTCAATTTAACTGACAATTGCGCGGTCGTGCGACATTTTACCCAAACAAAATTGACGTCCTTTTTTTCCCACAAATAAAGCTTTATTTTGGTGGTATTTGATCACCTCTTCGGTTTTTATTTTTTGCACAAAAAAAAAAGCAATATTGAAAAAAAAAGCATTATTTTTTATTTTGTTGTAATAAATATCCCCCAAAAATATATTTAAAAAAAACTTATTTTTTTCTCAGTTTAGGCCGATATGTATTCTTCTACATATTATTGGTAAGAAAAAAAAAAAAGAAAAAAAAAATCAATATGCGTATATTGATTGGTTTGTGCAAACATACACACATACATACTCGTATATAATTATGAAATATAAATATCTGGAATTCTTCTTTAAGGCAAGTGGGGAAGGGGGGTGTGGGGGACCTTCTCATGAAGTATGGGGGCGGCACAGTGGTGTAGTGGTTAGCACTCTCGCCTAGCAGTAAGAAGGGTTGCTGGTTCGAATCCCAACCATGACACTACCTGCCTGGAGTTTGCATGTTCTCCCTGTGCCTGCGTGGGTTTCCTCTGGCCACTCCGGTTTCTTCCCACACTCCAAAGATATGCAGGTAGGTTAATTGGCTTCTGTCCAAAATTGGCCCTAGTATATGAATGGGGACCTTGGCTTGTGGGCTCCTTAAGGGTAGGGACCATTGTGAGTGTGCAGTGTACAGGGATAGGGACAATTGTAGACACCTCACTGGATGGACTGGTGTCTTTACCTTACGTGGGTGAAGTAATATGTTACTTTATCTAGCACAATGCTGTCATTAACACCTGCTAAAGTCAATTTAGAAAAACTAGAATGATAAATTGTAACATAGATCACTGATGGCCACTCATTAAAATTAGAAGAAAAGAGGTACGTAGAGGGTTCTTTACTGGAAGAGCGGCAAGGATGTGGAATTCCCTTCCACAGGCGGTTGTCTCAGCGGGGGACATCAATAGTTTAAAAAAACTATTAAATAAGCACCTGAACGACCACAACATACAAGGATATACAATGTAATACTGATATATAATCACACACATAGGTTGGACTTGTGTCTTTTTTCAACCTCACCTACTATGTACGCAACTATAAGATCAGGTATGTGTATTATAACAAATCAATATTGTTATATTCTGGTTAATCCATAAAATATTGCACACTGCTCTTTTTGTTATTAATATTACAAATAGCTTTTTTTGTTACCAACCTTCTTTTACATATTACTGATTCAGTGATGTCAACTAATCTGGCCAAATTCCCACCTCCGATGTGTAACCCTACTGAGGTTAGCAGACTAATATTTTAATTTGAACTGCAGTTTACCATTATCCACATTATTACTTTTGCCATTAGTCAGAATAAAATAGGTAAAGATTTAATTTTATTCTAGTAGAAATGTCACTAGTCCAAGGTTGATAGATCTCTTTAACGCTCCTAAAAGAAAGCACCACTTGATCTCCCCGCAGCGTTGACCATAACAGTGGCTGCCGTGGAGAAGAGGTACTCTTATTTGCAGCATATTGATCCCTTAATTTCACTTATCAGCCCCTATGCCTGAGAAACAGATGTTCCCCACACCCAGCGCAAGGATCGTGAGCTTCTGCTAATGCTCACACTATATAAAAGGTTCACAGACATCTCTATTTCCCCTTGCTGGAGAAACATGCTTTTTGCTTTTTCATGGCTGTTGGCTGCACTGTGTGGCTCACTCATTTGGACTATTTTTATCAATCCATCAATATCACTGTACATGGTGCTTGGTGTCTGACTGAGCTCATGCAATTGTAACCCTCCAGAAGAAAACAAGCAAAATACCTAAGGGAACTCTAAGTGATTTTAGACTTTGTGATGCACATTCTTACATCTTCCTGATCGTAAACTTTGCTGTTAACACGGTAAAGTAAAAATAAAAATAAAAAAACACAAGAGAAAATGTTTTAATACAATACTTATATAAAAAAAAAAAGTTTTGTCTACGTAGCACTGTAACAATTCACCAGTAATACCAAAAGGCCAATACTATCCTCCCATAGCCCTGACTCTCAGTCAACTTCTAATGTCCATTTCCAATGATTCAGACACAAAAACTTCAATTCTGTTTTCAACAATTACTGTATTCTTTTTGGCAGCGAGAGGCCCTGCCACTGTGAAAATTTAGGAGCTGGAGAACATGACATGGAATTAGCATTAGAGGTTAACGCAAAGTTCTACTTTCTGAGTTAAGAAAGCTATGTTTTTGGTTTTCTCTGGATTCTGTAGTCCCGGATTAGGGCCTGAAGCTTGAAAGTTCCAAAGTGAAATGGGTGGGACACGACCTTCAATCCTGTGTCCAGGTCTGAAGCCTGTGTGAGAACATAGGTGTGCGGAGTCGTTATATATTCAAGCCTGAGGATATCTCAGGGCACCAAGTTTGGGAGACAGAAGGTCTCACACAGGAGTCAGAGGAGCCCCAGCCAGTAGTCAGGAGACAGAAGGTCTTGCCCAGGGGTCAAAGGAGCCCCCAGCCAGACGACATGAGGGCTCATTCCAGGAGTCAGGTAGAAGTCTATCGGGGAGGTAGGAGAACCCCTATCCAGAGGCCAGGAGTGGGTCATGCAGCAGGGTGCTGCGACTAAAGACTAAGAGAGCCAAGTAAACCAGGAGAGTTGGGCAACACAGTCAGAGGGACTGGTAAGAGGAGCAACAAAGGAGCAAGATGGCTTTGCATTTTCAGTTGACTTTTCACGTTAATGGAAAACTTTCTGTTTTGTTCAATAAAAGTGGGCTGCCATGTCCTAAAATACAGTTTGGACTGGTGCAACTCATTGGGAAAAAGCATCTACCACATAGGTATAATCACCCCAATGCCACATCCTTTAGAACTTTGATGCCCAACCTGTGGTCCCCCCAACATTTACTTTGTGCTCCTCGTGACCCCTGGAGACAGTGATCTGTGTTTTGTTACTTATTGAAGGAAACGTTTCTTTAGGCTAGCTTCAAATAGTTTAATGGCTTGTTTTTTTTCATACCATCATAATCTTTTTTTTTTTTTTTGGCGATGTGCACTCTTTTTCAACACATTGGACGAATGTTTTACACAAGATACTGACAATTTACTGCAGTTGTCAGAGTATCACACACGGTTATGGACATTAACTTATATTGCTGAATAACATACAAGGGCTGTACCCAAAAAAATGTGGGCATAACTTTATTAACAGCTCATTCAAATATCACATGCTGGTAGAGCAATGCCCTGTACAAATGGCCAGTTTTCCCGTTGGAATAAACTCTGAAGGTTTTTAAGACTGAGATTCCGCTCTGAAGCTGTCTTGCGTACACACGATCACACCAAAGTCCGTCCGTCTAGAACGTGGCGACGTACAACACGTACGACGGGACTAGAAAAAAAGGAAGTTCAATAGCCAGTAACCAATAGCTTCCGTCTCGAACTTTCTTCAGAGCATGCGTCGTTTTTGGTTTTCCCGATAGGAATTTGTTCTGTCAGAAAAATATAGAACATGTTCTCTTTCTAGGTCAGTCAGAATTTTCGACGTAAAAAGTCAGATGGGGCATACGATGAAAAGCTCCTGTCTGACTTTTTCTGTCGGAAATTCCGACCGTGTGTATGGGGCATTACTCCTCTTCTGTAGTAACGCCTTCTTAATTGCAGGTAAATAATAGATTCTAAGCAGAAGCAATGAGTCATCATTCAATTCTTGACTAAGTAGGTGTGCAGGTTGTCCAACATCCACAGAAGGCTACAGAATATTTACTAAGATGACAAGACATTGCTCTTGGTGTCATCTCAGTAAACATTCTGTAGCCTTCTGTGGATGTCAGACAGCCTGCACCCCTGCTTATTGAAAAACTCAATGAGGGAACATTCTGCTTGAAATTCATTATTTACCTGTAATAAAAAAAGAAGAGGAGGAGTTACAATGGAGGAAAAGTTACTCTACCAACATGTGAAATTTGAACGACCTATGTAAAGTAAAGTATAACCAAAAGGCAAAACTTTTTTTACATTTGGATAGACTGGAGAGTTATTAGAACCCCTGTCATTTGTATTGCCCCCTGTGTCCCCATTAGGGAGATTCATCCTCTTTATTTGCCTTGTTTATTATTATTGAAAGTGAAAGTAAAAGAAAATTCTAAACTTTGGGCTGTTCCCAAAAAAGTAATAGGAGGGGACATCTCCCAATGAGGACACTAGTTCTGGTCATCGGGGGGGTCAAGGAATTCCCTTAGTTTGAAGGTATTTCCTCTTACTTCCTGTTTGGCTATGGGACAGGAAGTGCAAGGAAGTCTCCCCACAGATGGCAAAAAATAAACTGACCAGAGTTATGACCCTCCTTATCTTAAGAAAAAAACGTTTGGCCTTTATTTCTAAAACCCGGCAGAGGTTTCAATCCTTGCCCACAACACCCAAAACTAGAAAAACACTTTTTATTGAGATCTATTAAAAAAGGAATTCTATTGGCTGATGAATTATTTCTGCCATCACTTTTATCTGCTACTTTTATGAAATGCAAGAGTCGTCCATGTAATATGTTTATTAAACTCACCTTTTCATCATCTTCATCGTCGTCACCAATATCCATTCCATCCTAAAAGCACAAAAGAGGCTTGTTCAGTTTTAATTTCATAGATTTTAAATATATTTCATTTTTAAATAAAAAGAAAAAAAAAAAAAAAAGTTATTTTGTACGTATAATAAAAACACTTTCTCTGCATTCACTAGAGAACACCTACAGGGTATAGTGCGACCCACAGAAGGAGGACTCTAGGTACAACTAAAAAGCAAAGGCAGGCCCTGATGATGGCCAAACAGCCACCCCCACCCTGACACTGTGGAAAAAGCTCAGTTAAAATGACACTGCGGTGAAAATAAAGGAAATCTTGAAATAAATGGGCAGCAACGGGCATAACAAATAATGTTACAATGAGTACATAAATAAACCCCCTTCCCCTGCCCAGCACACAGTGAGCAATTGACAGCCTCAAAATTGCATGTTTCCCTATGGGACTGTGTAAGGAGCAGTGTGTCCTTTCCCTCCACTCAGATCTCAAATGACATTCAGCTCTGTGCTGTGCAGTGTGTGACATCAGATGCTTGCCCCCCATATCATGTAAGGCTTTATGTACACCAAGACTCTTAAACTTGAGTTTAGGAGCTTTTGACTTTTTTTTCCAAAAGCTCCTAAACTCAACTCCATAAAAGCCTGTGTGTTCATGAACACATACAGTAGACTTTTAGGACTGTTTAGGAGCTGCTGCAGTTAGCAGAAGTTCAACCTTCCTCTCCTGAACATGGAAGATTTATGCTCAGGATTGGAATGTTTTGGCCAGTGGCTGCAAAATCGCAGTGAGATTTTGACACGTTTTGCGTTTTCCCGCGGCCAGCGGTCACAATAGGCTATGTGTGCACAAAGCCTAAATCAGGGTTCTCTAAACTTTCTAAACAAAGGGCCAGTTTACTGTCATTTAGAGACTTCCGTGGTGCCAGACTGGCCACTGGAAGTCGAAAATGCCCCGGCATCAGTGTTAGTAAACAATGCTTCATCTTTGGTGCCAGTGGGAACTGTGCCCCTTCATTGGTGCCAGTGGGGGGGAACTGTGCCCCTTCATTGGTGCCGGTGGGGAGGGGAACTGTGCCCCTTCATTGGTGCTGGTGGGGAGGGGAACTGTGCCCCTTCATTGGTGCCAGTGGGGAGGGGAACTGTGCCCCTTCATTGGTGCCAGTGGGGGGAATTGTGCCCCTTCATTGGTGCCAGTGGGGGGAATTGTGCCCCTTCATTGGTGCCAGTGGGGGGGAATTGTGCCCCTTCATTGGTGCCAGTGGGGGGGAATTGTGCCCCTTCATTGGTGCCAGTGGGGGGGAATTGTGCCCCTTCATTGGTGCCAGTGGGGGGGGGGGAATTGTGCCCCTTCATTGGTGCCAGTGGGGGGGGGGAATTGTGCCCCTTCATTGGTGCCAGTGGGGGGGGGAATTGTGCCCCTTCATTGGTGCCAGTGGGGGGGGGGATTGTGCCCCTTCATTGGTGCCAGTGGGGGGGGGGGGAATTGTGCCCCTTCATTGGTGCCAGTGGGGGGGGGGAATTGTGCCCCTTCATTGGTGCCAGTGGGGGGGAAATTGTGCCCCTTCATTGGTGCCAGTGGGAGGGAATTGTGCCCCTTCATTGGTGCCAGTGGGGGGGAATTGTGCCCCTTCATTGGTGCCAGTGGGGGGGGGGGAATTGTGCCCCTTCATTGGTGCCAGTGGGGGGGGGGAATTGTGCCCCTTCATTGGTGCCAGTGGGGGGGGGGAATTGTGCCTCTTCATTGGTGCCAGTGAGGGGGGAATTGTGCTCCTTCATTGGTGTCCCAAGGGATGGACAAAAGCAAGCAGCCACATCCAGCCCCAGGGCTGCGGTTTGGAGACCAATGATCTAAATGGTGTACTTTGGAAAGCTGTAGAGGAAAGAATGCTGCAGATAAACAGGTTCAGTTTATGTAGAAGGATTTAATTTATCATCGTGTATCACCTGAGGCCAGCCACTTTATTGGGCTTATGTAAGGTTTATTATCACTTTAACATACATTTTGCAAAACAAATAATAGGGTAATATTTTGTATAATATCAGGAATACAGCCTAAGATGTCAGTACAGGTAACAGGACTCATATGGCACATAAACACCAACATGAATGGTGTAATAGGTATCTGGTTAAAAGGTGATTGGGGAGGTATATGTAAACTAGTGCAATTATGCATATATTTAGAGGTATAATAAACACTCTATAGTAAATATATAATTTAAACATCCTACTAAACTATAAAGTCATTTAAACTTCCTACTTAAAGTATAATAAATATATGCATAAACAACTATATAGACACACACACATATGCACATACATTAGCTATTGACAAAAATTATTTAAAAAGTAGCCATGACCCTCTAAAGTCATAAAATTATTAAAGGTAAGCACTTATATTAAGTGGGGGGCTACCATCTAGGGACATGTTTTAGAAGATAATTATATTATTGCCTTGGGGTAAATACAATCAAGTTGCATCTCCTAGAGGTACAACATATGGATCTTCTGGTTATAACTATGAGCACATGAGTCAAAAATCAATGTTCGCCTTTGCTTACCAGATTGTCCTGGGCGCTGACTTTCCCCGTTGTGATCATGGCAAAGTTGTAAGCAAAAAGCAGCAGCAGAAACAGAGGTATCATGAAAAGCTCCAGATTCCAAACTGTCAGCAAAAATATCTACAATGAAAGACATGGACAGATAAGAATTACTAATAAAAAGCATGCGGAATGCAATGCAAATGATCAAAAAAAAAAAAAAAAAAACCCCACAGGAGAGCACAGTAGTAGGGTAAAAGTACAAAGGCTCAAGTGGTGTCTACTCAGATTTAAAGTTTATATACAGTACAGCCAAAATGTTTATTATCTTTGGGGAAAGCAAGGAAGGGTTACCCCCCCCCCCCCCCCGCCTTCTGATGAATCACTATTGCCAAGTAGATCTCCAGTAAATATTTTCCTTCATTTACTTTCCCATGACAATCTACAGCGGGGACTTTGCAATAAATAACGGACACGGTTCTATCCTTCCTCTACACTACTTAAAACGGAACTAAACCCATTGAGTTAACAGTTTAAAAAAGAGTTAGGCCGCGTACACACGCGCGGACTGTTCGCCCAACTTTGTCCGTCAAACAGTTTCGGCAAACAGTCCGCTCAAAATTAGCATGGACGGACATGGCCACACACGACGGACGAACAGTTTGCTGAAACCGTGCGCGATGACGTGAACGGCACGTACGACGGGACGAAAAATACGACGTCCTATACACTGCATTATAACTTTCGGCGTGAAAATCCTTTCTGAGCATGCGCGGAACTTTGTTTGACGAACAAGCCTACACACGAGCGGACTGTTCGCTGAAACAAGGTTTCAGCGGACAGTTTTTCGGAAATTCCGAAAAACCTTGTCCGTCAAACTGTCCGCTGAAACTGTCCGCTGAAAGCCCACACACGAGCGGACTGTCCGCCCAAACACTGTTCAGCGGACAAAGTTGGGCGAACAGTCCGCCCGTGTGTACGCGGCCTTACATTGCCAGCATGTGCTCGGAATGCAACTGTCACATTGGTTGTGTCCTCAACCAAAAAGTCAAACCATCCAATGGCTGGTGTCATAACTGATCACTTGTGCAGCACCATGGCAGTTAAAGATCAAACAGAGGCCAAGATGGAAGCTTCCTTGGCTGAAATCCATAGGAGGGTTTACTTTCACTTTAAATAAAGTGTTTTCATTCAATCACTTCCCGTTCCAACCTGTCCTTGAGAGCAGTTGGAACTCAAGGGTTGTAACTCTTTGTCAAGAAAAAAATTTGGAAGTACACCTTAAGCTGGCCATAGACAGTTCAAAACTCAACCAGTTCAGCAGGAACCGGTCAAGATTCGAGCCATGTATGGGCAGGCTGAATGTAACCCAAGTTGATTGATAACCAAGAAAACACCATGGCTCCCCGGGAGGGATTACTCCATCAACAGTGACTGTGTTGATGGGGGGAAATCAAGAGATTTTCTTTCCTGCATCCCAGACTGCTGAAAAACTTTATTCTAAACAAAGTCTAGAAAATGGGACATCAGGTCACTTAATGACGACAATGGAGCACGTTGAAGGTCACCCCAGGCAACTCAGGCACCAGCCTAAACTTTGTATTATAAAATAAATACCAGCGCCACAGGTGTGCGTGCACAAAAACAAATGGACCACTGCTGCTCGGATTATTGTAAATGCAATAAACAATGTGGTATAGTAAGAGTAGCGTGGGTAGGGTTGCCACCTCATCCCTTTAAACCCGAATACCATATGAATAACACAGGTTCGAAGGCTAATTTAATGCTGATAAGGCACCAAGTTTAATTACCACCTTAATCAGCCACAGAACCTGTGTAATATGTGTCCAGTTTTAAAGGGATGAGGTGGCAATCTTAAGTGTGGGTCCCTGCACCAATATCTAATATCCTCAATATTATTGTGCAAAATATATACGAATATAACAAAATATATATAAAAATTCTGCGTTATTAAACTGTGTGCAAAAATATATGTTCAATTAAAAATAAAGAAGGGCAAGGTTAGTGCAAATCAAACAATAGTGCAAAAATACATTAACGTGCTTCTACAACAATCCATCAAATGTTTTTAAAGACATATTAAATAGAAACAGTGACAGCAAACAGAAGATTAGTTCAACAGTGTTCTATTTTGAATTGTGATTTGAAGTTCAAAAAATAAAGAAAAATGCTCTCTCTCCAAACTCCCAAGTGCTCCACCGTAGTGTGAATCCTTCACCACTCCTTCTCAAATGAACTCACCAGATACTTATGGTGGTAAGATTATAAACCAGCAGACATGTCAGAATTATCACCCAACAATCGCCGACTGCAACGCACTCTCCTCATAGGTATATGGTCAGTATCAGATCTCAAAGATTACAGTAATCAATGTGGAAGACAAAAAAGAAGAAAGGAGGCTTCCATAGCGTAAAACTGTACCACAGGATTTATTAAAACAGTATAGCTTCCATTCCCATGTAGAGAGTGCAGACCCACCACTAGGGAAACACACTCTGTTTTTTGTATGCCGTTCAACTCCAGGGTTCCCTTAGGGAGGCTGACGTCATCGCGGTGTACCGTGTACCAACCGGATGGTTGTCTGCAAGCTGGCTGGCGAAACTTTTTATTGAGGCTTTTATCTCCATTCTCCTGTAAGTGTAATCTTTAATTTCAAATACATTTTATAGTAGTCGGATTTACACTATGGTGAGTCTTCTTTAATTTTGGGTACGTGTTTGATGCTCAACCCTGAACGTCTGATGACTTGAGCTTACCTGGTTTACCTTCTGCTCAACTCCTGTGAGCCGCTGCTGCGTACAGGCCGTGATACTGATCAACATACAGGCTTGGTAATTCTTGCCTTTCGGTAAGCGGGCAATTCATGTGTTGGTGGTGTTTTGTTTAAAGAGTTTACTCCACTTGCATGTAACCTTTGGAATATTCATGATTCTTTGAGGACTGCTTAATATTCAAAACTTTTTAGCGCAGCTCTCTTTTCATTATTTGCAATTTCTATATATCTGCTGCTACTTTTTATAATTTTTTTATTTTTATTATATAATAATTTTCTACGTATAGCATGGCATCTCTTCATATATAGGACGGCTCCATGCTTTTATGTTGTTTATGCCAAATTCTGACCCTACCATCTGAATGTCGCAGATGAAATCGAGACTCCTCAGACCAGGCAACGTTTTGCCAATCTTCTATTGTCCAATTTTGGTGATCCTGTGCAAATTGTAGCCTCAGTTTCCTGTTCTTAGCTGACAGGAGTGGCACCCAGTGTGGTCTTCTGTTGCTGTAGCCCATCTGCTTCAGGGCTCCATATATTGTGTGTTCAGAGATGGTATTCTGCATACCTTGGGTGTAACGAGCGGTTATTTGAGTTAGTTGCCTTTATCATCTCGAACCAGTCTGCCCATTCTCGCCTGACCCCTGACATCAACAAAGCATTTTCCTCCACACAACTGTCGCTCACTGGATATTTTCTCTTTTTCAGACCATTCTCTGTAAACCTTAGATATGGTTGTGCATGAAAATCCCAGCAGAGTAGCAGTTTTTCAAACACAAAAATTGGCTAGTCTGGCACCACAACCATGCCACGTTCAAAGTCACTTAAATCCCCTTTCTTCCCCCTTCCGATGCTCAGTTTGAACTTCAGCAAATCATCTTTACAACTAGATGCCTAATGCATTGAGTTGCTGCCATGCGATTGGCTGATTAGCAATTCGTGTCACCCCAGACGATACATTTGTAGTTGAAACACATTGGATCATGTCCACTGCATTAGATTACTAAATCAAAAAGTCTTAATATTTTTCAAATACTGGATAGAACCACATAACACTTCTTCATAAGAGTTCATCTAGAGGTTTTTTTTTTAAAGGTTTTTAAATTTTTGGGATCCCCCCAGGGTGGGTAGCGCCACATACTACTTGAATTAATTTAACTTATTTTTATATTGTTTGTTAAAATGGATTCACACTAGGAGTTTTTATTTCCTTTGACCTCTTATGTGTGCATCCATACCACAATTTGGACCTTTCGAGCATATCCAATTCTGGGGTTCCTTGGAGAATATACTCACCTTTATATCTCCCTACTGGCTGATACGTTCCAAACATTGGTGTATGATCGCCTACAAGCCTGAACGACTCATAGGGCAAATGCCTTATTGAGTCCCATGAATCTGGTAAGGCTCAGCAATTATTGGTTGCGCTTTCTTTTCACTACTCACACAATAATATTGATCATTTTGGAATTAGAATTGAAATCTACTTGGACTTGTACATCGAACAACACATCTATCACTTGGACTTATAGAAGTTAGTGTATTATCTTTAATACCTTATATTGAACTTTTATTGTTTTGATATACACTTTTTTTGGCACTTTTTTTAACACTTTATGATTTTGTATACAGTGGTGTGAAAAAGTGTTTGCCCCCTTCCTCATTTCCTGTTCCTTTGCATGTTTGTCACACTTAAGTGTTTCAGAACATCAAACCAATTTAAACAATAGTCAAGGACAACACAAGTAAACACAAAATGCAATTTGTAAATGAAGGTGTTTATTATTAAAGGTGAAAAAAAATCCAAAACCATCATGGCCCTGTGTGAAAAAGTGATTGCCCCCCTTGTTAAAACATACTATAACTGTGGTTGTCCACACCGGAGTTCAATTTCTCTAGCCACACCCAGGCCTGATTATTGCCACACCTGTTCACAATCAAGGCATCACTTAAATAGGAGCTGCTTGACACAGTAAGGTCCACCAGAAGATCCTTAAAAGCTACACATCATGCCGAGACCCAAAGAAATTCAGGAACAATTGAGAAAGAAAGTAATTGAGATCTATCAGTCTGGAAAGGGTTATAAAGCCATTTCCAAAGCTTTGGGAATCCAGCGAACCACAGTGAGAGCCATTATCCACAAATGGCGAAGACATGGAACAGTGGTGAACCTTCCCAGGAGTGGCCGGCCGCCCAAAATTACCCCAAGAGCGCAGCGACGACTCATCCAAGAGGTCACAAAAGACCCCACAACAACGTCCAAGGAACTGCAGGCCTCACTTGCCTCAGTTAAGGTCAGCGTTCATGCCTCCACCATCAGGAAAAGACTGGGCAAAAATGGCCTGCATGGCAGAGTTCCAAGGAGAAAACCACTGCTGAGCAAAAAGAACATCAAAGCTCGTCTCAATTTCTCCACAACACATCTTGATGATCCCCAAGACTTTTGGGACAACATTCTGTGGACCGATGAGACAAAAGTGGAACTCTTTGGAAGGTGTGTGTCCAAGTATATCTGGCGTAGAAGGAACACTGCATTTCATAAAAAGAACATTATACCAACAGTAAAATATGGTGGTGGTAGTGTGATGGTCTGGGGCTGTTTTGCTGCTTCAGGACCTGGAAGACTTGCCGTGATAAAAGGAACTATGAATTCTGCTGTCTACCAAGAGATCCTGAAGGAGAATGTCCGACCATCTGTTCGTGTACTCAAGCTGAAACGAACTTGGGTTCTGCAGCAGGACAATGATCCTAAACACACCAGCAAGTCCACCACCGAATGGTTGAAGAAAAACAAAATGAAGACTTTGGAGTGGCCTAGCCAAAGTCCTGACCTGAATCCTATTGAGATTTTGTGGTATGACCTTAAAAAGGCCGTTCATGCTCGAAAACCCTCTAATGTAACTGAATTAGGACAATTCTGCAAAGATGAGTGGGCCAAAATTCCTCCAGGACGCTGTAAAAGCCTCATTGCACGTTATCGCAAACGCTTGGTTGCAGTTGTTGCTGCTAAGGGTGGCCCAACCAGTTATTAGGTTTAGGGGGCAATCACTTTTTCACACAGGGCCATGATGGTTTGGATTTTTTTTCACCTTTAATAATAAACACCTTCATTTACAAATTGCATTTTGTGTTTACTTGTGTTGTCCTTGATTATTGTTTAAATTGGTTTGATGTTCCGAAACACTTAAGTGTGACAAACATGCAAAGGAACAGGAAATGAGGAAGGGGCAAACACTTTTTCACACCACTGTATGTTGATTATAGCAGGTCTAAGATGTCAAGCACTTTTATTACTTGATACACTTTATGTTATATTTTATGCATGTCATTGGTGTTTAATCACCAATGGTTTATATCTATGTTTCAATCATACATAGTTTATTTTGTGTTACCAAGCAATTGAACAGGTGTACCTAATAACTCGGTTGGTGAGTGTGTGTGTGTATACACACACACATTTCTATTTCTGAGTTGCTTTGAAAGGACTTTCATAGAAGTCCTACAATTTGTTTTAGTCTGTTCAAGAAAGTCTGAACAGAATCCACTCCAGCTCTGCAAGTTGAAAGCAAGGGCAACAGAGGAAGTATCCCAAGTGTCTGAGTAATTAAACGAATATGCATAATGAACCATATGCCCAAAGGGCTTGTTCTTCACGAAGGCCAGATTTTTGTTTGAATTTTTAATTTTTATATACACAGATGAAACAAGCAGACTATTACAGAACTACACCGCTGAAATATCATTACCCATTTCACCATGTGAATATGGATCACTGGTGGTCTATGAACTTGCGACCTATGTTTTATTTATTATTTAAGCGAATGATGCAATGAAATCTATTCCAAGAATTGCATGCTAGTGAAGGATGAATTGGCCTGGAATGTGAATACACGTTTAATCTTCCATATGTACACCAGGCTGTAGAGGAACATCAGAGCGTGTTTACATTCCATGTCACTCCAACACACAACGCAGCTACATATGCATATCACAACAAGCAAACAGGTTCATTCAAAAATTAGACACTTGAGGCTCTAATATCTGATGCACTGTAACCAAGTGGAAATAGCCAATAGAAGTGTTGCAACCCAAGAAAGCATGATCAGTATGCATGCGAGCTTGATTGATTGCAAAAATCAACCACACTTTATGTATTGTAAAGACAAAAAAAAAAAAAAAAGACTGCACCTCTCCAAGTCCGAAATGTGTTTCTTCACTCCCCCTCTGCTCTGGGTGCTGGATTTAGGAGCTCATCCCTACTCAGCATGCATGGTGGAAACAAATTACAAATTTGCACTCCACAGTCACACAAGGTTTAATCAAAGTAGTTGACTTCTGAGACAATCTCTGCTCGGACACGTTTCACTCCATTTGGCTTATTTGTATAGGGCTCTACGAATAAGTCCAATCAAAGCCAAACATGTCAGAGTTGCATAGTTTAGGGCAGGGACCGTGTCGGAAGCCAACTACTTTGATCAAACATCATGGTGTGACTATGGAGTGTGGCTTTGCTCTTTGTATTAGCCATACATTTCATATATTATTATGTAGCACCTTCCTAGTCTGGCTGCTACAGTGAAGGTAAATTTTGTTTTTGGTTTCCCTGTATTGCTTTTGTCTGTTCTGAGTTCTGCTGGTTCAACTATTTCCTCCTGCATTACAATGAGCACTGACAATATAGTAAGTGGGATAGTTAGACCTAAATATTCATACAACCTCAGCCAATCCCTGGTCAGGAGAGTGACCAGCAGGGGGCTAAGAGGTGTATAAATAGGCTGGGGCATAGAAGGGCACTTTGTTCATACAGGACTAAGACCCAGCCTGAGGGTTGGGGCATCCCTGGGCTGTCAGCTCTCTCCAGAGTACCCTGAAGCAGTGCAGAAAGCCTTGCAGAGGATCCAGGTCAGATACATCAAGTACAGAGCTGGTACTACAGGAGGCATTACAGTACCCAGGGCACAGTCAGTACTAGCCTCAAGGATCCTGGAGACTGTCCTTGCCACCTTTGAGACAGCTCATTACAGTTGTCTTGACTCGGGACTACACCCCTGTTGAGGTTGGTGGTTGGCTTGTCATTTAAGCTTTGCATTCAAGAGGGTGGCTACACCCTTAAGGAGCAGATCAGTTACTAGTATCTTCTGTTGTATTCCTGCTAGTTTTGGAGTATCCCAAGGAAAATAAACTGAAAAAGACATGTGTGGACTATTTTCTGACTTGAGTGACTAAACTACTGTGTGCCTGGCTGACAATGGAACCAAACAGCCAGCTCGGTCTGGGGTCTGTGCTACTATTACCATTATTATTAATAATATTATACCATTTTATATTATACTTCTATATAATTGATTTTTGCAGTAAAATTTATGGCAAGTTAGCATTCATTCTCATCTAGCTGAAAGCCACCCATGTGGTTTAGCTTTAAATAATCCTCCTTAAGAGCTTTGCATTTTTATTCTTCAGTATTTTATAAATTATTAATATTGTTAACTATACTCAGATCTTTAATTATACGCAGTATGTTATGACATTTGACAAAGCGTTTTTTCATAGTCTTTTACTTGAAAATAAAAGAAAAGTGGGAGTTCCAATCAAAACTAACCCTTGATTTTTCTAAATCTTCTCTATATATATATATATATATAAAAAAAAAAAAAAAAAAAAACATAACCAGAAGCAGATTTATTTCTAAGGCCTCCAGGTTCAATTTATTTTCCTTCAAACATCTATAAAATATGTGCGTTCTACAATGGAGTCATTTTGAGAAATTATAAGTTAACTCCTTTAAAAATTGACCTTAAAAAGGAACCTGATATTAGAGAAACATGGAGGCCTTTATTGCTTTGAAACAGCTATCTGCTAGGGATGAGCTCGGTGTTCGACTCGAAAATCGGCCGTTCGTCTGTTCGGCGAATTCAGAACTTTGTGGACCGTTCGCACTAAATTCGTGTGGCACCAATGGCCCACGATGCACTACGCCATCGCAGTGCATTGTTGGCTCATGATTGGCCAAGCATGCACTGTGACCCCGCATGCTTGGCCAATCACAGCGCCGGCAGCGAGGAGAGCCATAAGTGGCCACAAGCAGGATGCCTGTGGCCAATTATAGCTCAGGGGGTTTAGTACACGCTCCACACTATATAAGGCCGCCAGCACGGCGGCCTAGTGTAGTGTGTTCCGGCATGCACGGAAAGCACTAGATAGGCAGGGACAGTGTGTTCTTTTCTCAGGCATCTGCAGGAGTTAAAGTGGGTGTTTGCCTCCAGCGCAGTATACAACTGTATCTACCCTTTTATGCTGGTGTTTTCTAATACAGGCATCTGCAGGAGTGGGTGTTGTGTGCCTCCAGCACAGCACAGTATACACCTGTATCTACCCTTTTATTGCTGGTGTTCCCTAATACAGGTATCTGCAGGAGTTAAAGTGGGTGGTGTGTGCCTCCAGTACAGTATACACCTGAAGATACCCCTTATTGCTGGTGTTGTCTGTTGCATAGCTTGCATATTAGCCTTTAAAATTAGCACTTTTGATTTTGAACGTTTGAGTCCCAAAGACTTTAATAGGGTTCTAAAGTTCGTACGAATTTTTGGTCCGTTCGAAAGTTCTGGTGCAAACCCGAACCAAGGGGTGTTCGGCTCATCTCTACTATCTGCATTACTGACCCTCTTGCTTCAACAGCCCGATTCATTGAACAACATAGGAAATAGGGTGCAGATACGGTTTTCTGATCTTCCTTCAGCTGTTCTACTCTGCATATTATTTTCTGGTCACTGTCCTAAGGTATTGAAGGGAGTGGGTCACCATAGCAGCCAGGAAACCGCTATTCAAGTGATCTCTACTTCTTTCCAGGTCCCATGCCTTATGGCTGTCCTGCTGCATTCTCAACACAGCAGGTCAGCTTCTTGGCATGGGTGCCATTCTAAGAATGCGTTGCATTTTCTGAATGAATGCAGTCTCAGATTGGACGAGGTAGAGCTTAAAGACAAAGTTAGACTTAAAGTGACACACTACAGTAACCTCATTCTTCAAAAAAAAAAAAAAAAAAAAAAAAGGTGGCGTGCATGACATCACCCTGCCTATCCACTTCATCCAATCAGAAAATGCTACGCATTGATTCATAAAATGCGCATTATTCTCTGAATGGAACCTTTGCCAAGTGGCTAACCTCCTGTGTGCTGAATGCGACAGGACTGCCACTTGGCAAGGGACTCGTAACCAAGTAAAGATCACCAGAGTAGAAACGTCTCCAGCTTTGGAGCTTTGGTTAAGCATGGTATATACATAGTTACATTGGTCCAAGCTGAACCAATGGAACAATATCAAAATATACCATACCTGGAACTCTTCTTTAACCAGTTCCTGCACAACCATCATACGACGTCCTCCCGGAACGCGCCTCTTGCACGGCCGATCTGTCACCACTGGACAAAGTTGATGACTGATTACTGTGCTGCCCGCTGCCAGTACCATTTAATCTCTGACTAATAACAGCAGATCACATGACAATTGTAACAATGGATAGCTTTCTTTCATGCCATCCATTATGTACAATTGGGTTGCTAGCTGTGATTGGTCAAAGTGATCAAATCGTACAGACAGGTCAAACACAGCTCTTCTGTACCAAGTGATTAGCTGTGGCCAATCAGAGCTAATCGCAACAAAAGACACCGAATGAATCGGTTTCATTCAGTAAAAATGGTTGCTTATACCAGTGTTTCTCAACTCCAGTCCTCAAAGCGCCCTAACAGGTCATGTTTTCAGGCTTACCGTTATTTTGCACAGGTGATTTGATAAGTTTTACTGCCTTAGTAATTACCACAGCAGTTTCATCTGAGGTAAATACTGAAAACATGACCTGTTGGGGCGCCTTGAGGACTGGATTTGAGAAACACTGGCAATGAAATGACCACTTCAAAAAAAAGACAATGCCTCTTACTAAATACCTTGGACTCTCTACCTTTCCAACAAGGGGTCATTTGGGGGAATTTATACTGTCCTGGCATTTTCAGGTCTCAAGAAAGGAGATGGGGTGTCAGGATTTTTACCAATTATTATTATTAACTATTTAACCCCCCCCCCCCCCCAAAAAACACATAAAACAAATTCTATAAATTAAGTTGCAGTGCAGTAAGTAAAATAAGTATTTGATCCCCAAGCAAAACATGACTTAGTACTTGGTGGAAAAACCCTTGTTGGCAAGCACAGAGGTAAGACATTTCTTGTAGTTGGTGACCAGGTTTGCACCATTTAAGGAGGGATTTTGGTCCACTCTTCTTTATAGATCTTCTCTAAATCCTTAACGTTTCTTGGCAACTCAACGTTTCAGCTCCCTTCATAAATTTCCATAGTATTAAGGTCTGGAGACTAGTGACTAGGCAACTTCATGACCTTAATGTGCTTCTTCTTGAGCCACCCATTTGTTCCCTTGGCGGTTTTGGGTCATTGTCATGCTGGAAGACCCATCTTTAGTGTTCCGGCTGAGGGAAGAAGGTTCTCATCCAAGATTTTACAATACATGGCCCCGTTAATATTGGCCTCTCAATGCAGCAAAGTTGGTCTGTAACTTTAGCAGAGAAACAGCCTCAAAAGCATCAGGTTTCCAAATCCGTGCTTGACTAGTGTTCTTAGGGTCGTAGTCAGCATTTTGTTTTTTCTTTCAAACATGGCGAGCCAAGTTAATGCCAGAGAGCTCAATTATGGTCTCATTTGACCAGAAAACTCTCTCTCAGTCCTTCTCTAAATCATTTAGATGTTCATTGGCATGACTGTACATGTGCCTTCTTGAGGAGGAAGAAAAAAAGCAGACTATGATCCTAACAACGCAATCCCTACTGTCAAGCACGGAGGTGGAAACATTATGCTTTGGGGCCGTTTCTCTGCTATAGGTACAGGCCGACTTTGCCGCATTGAGGGGCCAATGGATGGGGCCATGTATTGTTTTTTTTTTTTTTAATGAGAACCTTCTTCCCTCAGCAAGAACACTGAAGATGGGTCATGGATGGGTCTTTCAGCATGACGATGACCCAAAACATCCCGCCAAGGCAACAAAGAAGTGGCTCAAGAAGAAGCACATTAAGGTCTTGGAGTGGCCTAGCCAGTCTCCAGACCTTAATCCTAAACCAAGAAACCTTAAATATTTAGAGAATATCTGTAAAGAAGAGTGGGCCGAAATCCCTCTTGAGATGTGTGCAAACCTGGTCACCAACTACAAAAAACGTCTTACCTCTGTGCTTACCTACAAGGAGGGTTTCTCCGCCAAGTACTAAGTCATGTTACACTTGGGGATCAGATATTTAACTCCCTGAACTGCAATTCAATTTATAACATTTTTATCATAAGTATTTTCTGGATTTTTGGTTGACATTCTGTCTCTATCATTTAAAATACACCTATAATAAAAAAAATATAGACCCTTCATTTTTTATAAGTGGTCAAACTTAGAAAATCTGCAGGGGTAGACGCTATAACATTCCTACAGACTAAATATACACTGGATTTGGATTATTTTCACCAAACAAATGTAGCAGAATACATTTTGTCAGAAATTTATGAGGAAAGATTATTTGCAAAATTCTATAGCAGAAAGAAAGAAAAGCACGCCCCCCCCCCCCCCCCCCCAGATTTTCGTACTTTTTTTAATTCATTTAGCAAAAAATAAAAAACAGGTGATTTATGAACCTTGTAATTGTCATTCCAAGTGTGAGAGCGCTGAAAGCTGAAAATTGAGTGTCCCGTATTGGAGTGGTGAATGAAGGATAGCTGGGGACAAAGACTCTAAGCCCTTGTACACACGGTCGGACATTCCGACAACAAAATTCATCGGATTTTGTCTGACAGATTTTGTTCGAAACTTGTGTTGCATACACGCGGTCGGACAAAGTTGTCAGAAAAACCGATCGTTCAGAACGTGGTGACGTTATTTCGTTACGACGGGACTACGTTCAGGCTAATAGGCAATAGCTTTGATCTAGGAATTTGATCTGAGCATGCGTGGCACTTTGTCTCTACAAACGATCGGACAAAGTCTGATCGGATCATGTTGTCGGAAAATTTTATATCCAGCTCTCAAAGTTTGTTGGTCGGACATTCCGACGGAAAAAAAGAGTCCGATGAAACCCACGCACAGTTGGATTATCCGACAACACGGTCCAATCGGACATTTTCCGTGTGTACAAGGGCTTAGACTCTGTCGTGACATTTTCTCATTAGAAACATCCAAAAGGTAAGAAATATCTTAAAACATGTTTAGGTGTTCTGTATGAATAGGAACACAACGTTTTTTTTTTTTTTTGCGGTTTTCTCAAATACGACTGCAAAATTAAAAATACACTTTCATAATATTAATGATTAGCCTGTGGAGATTCTCAGCACAACCTACTAGAAGAGAAGGTGACCCCGTGAGGATGTCATTCCATATAAACAGCTGCCAGGCTCAAGTTCTATTCCTTTTTTCCAAATACAACAAACAATAGAAAAGTTTGACACTCTGTTGTCAGCACACGTACCAACTTCTGGGTGACCAATAAGATAGCAAGCAGTTCAGCAAATGCTGACAAGAAAGCTCATCTTTCCCAACTGCTCAGATGAAGGGCTGAAGCAATTAGAAAAGAAGTCTAATCTTGGCTAAGTGCATTAACACTCTTTGACCTCCAAAACAATAGATTAGGCCTCAGCTTCACAATGCATCCCTTAGGCTTTCAAGTAGGCGGTTATCTTGTTTAAATGAGCTATGCTGTATGCATTTCTCATATATGTGTGTTTTAAATTGCCGAAGTAGACTATAATAGCGGTATTGCATTTTGGCTTAAAAAACAATGAATTAAACTTTACTTTATACTCTACAGTCTCAACATACTAGAAAAATATCATCTCAGTTAGCTGTAGTGGGTTTTTTGTGTCACACGGTAATTAGACCACTATCATTGTATGCACAGTATCTATAAATATTTTTTTTTTATTTAAAAAATTTTTTTAAATGTAACTTCATTGATAACAAGCCCCCTTGCGATAGCTTTGGGCATTTAAGAGTTACACTTTTTGGAGACATTAGGGATCTATTAGACCCCCCATGTCTCACCTGCCAACCAAAGCAGCTAATGAAGCACAGATTGGTACTCATAGAATCCCTGCCTTGGCTTCCAAAGGTACTCATAGAACCCCTGCCTCGACTTCCGAAGGTACTCATAGAACCCCTGCCTCGACTTCCGAAGGTACTCATAGAACCCCTGCCTCGACTTCCGAAGGTACTCGTAGAACCCCTGCCTCGACTTCCGAAGGTACTCGTAGAACCCCTGCCTCGACTTCCGAAGGTACTCATAGAACCCCTGCCTCGACTTCCGAAGGTACTCATAGAACCCCTGCCTCGACTTCTGAAGGTGCTCATAGAACCCCTGCCTCGACTTCCGAAGGTACTCATGGAACCCCTGCCTCGACTTCCGAAGGTACTCATGGAACCCCTGCCTCGACTTCCGAAGGTACTCATGGAACCCCTGCCTCGATTTCCGAAGGTACTCATAGAACCCCTGCCTGGACTTCCGAAGCTACTCATAGAACCCCTGCCTCGACTTCCGAAGGTACTCATGGAACCCCTGCCTCGATTTCCGAAGGTACTCATGGAACCCCTGCCTCGATTTCCGAAGGTACTCATAGAATCTCTGCCTGGACTTCCAAAGCTACTCATAGAACCCCTGCCTCGACTTCCGAAGGTACTCATAGAACCCCTGCCTCGACTTCCGAAGGTACTCATAGAACCCCTGCCTCGACTTCCGAAGGTACTCATAGAACCCCTGCCTCGACTTCCGAAGGTACTCATAGAACCCCTGCCTCGACTTCCGAAGGTACTCTTAGAACCCCTGCCTCGACTTCCGAAGGTGCTCATAGAACCCCTGCCTCGACTTCCGAAGGTACTCATGGAACCCCTGCCTCGATTTCCGAAGGTACTCATAGAACCCCTGCCTGGACTTCCGAAGCTACTCATAGAACCCCTGCCTGGACTTCCAACGATATTTTAAATATTCCTGCCAGGAGTTCCAATGGTGTCAGTGGTAGCCCACCCCCCCCCCCAGTTAGAATCATTCCCTTGGACACACTTAACCCCTCGATCGCCCCCTAGTGTTTAACCCCTTTCATTTACACAGTAATCAGTGCATTTTTATAGCACAAAAATATGTAGAAGAATACATATCTGCCTAAACTGAGAAAAAAATATGTTTTTTATATATTTTTGGGGGATATTTATTATAGCAAAAAGTAAAAAATATAGCTTTTTTTCAAAATTGTCACTGTATTTTTGTTTATAGCGCAAAAAATAAAAACCGCAGAGGTGATCAAATACAACCAAAAGAAATCTCTATTTATGGGGAAAAAAAGGACGTCACACGACAGCGCAATTGTCAGTTAAAGCGATGCAGTGCCGAATCGCAAAAAGTGCTCTGGTCAGGAAGGGGATAAAACCTTCTGGGGCTGAAGTGGTTAAGCAAGCATTTGAAGTGGCTGTCGCTGTGTTTGGTCACCAGCTACCGTCTTGCAAAGAGCTATAACACTTGCCTGTGAGAATGCCTGACTGTTGCTGATCTGGACTGCCCTGATCCTTTTCCTTGCTGCCCACCTAGACCTCTAATCTGACCACTCTCTCACCTCCCATGCCTCGACTGTTGCCTGGAGCATACTACTCTCTTATCTAGAGCTCTGTTACCAGTTTCTGCAAGGTAGCCTCTGCATTCCAGCCAACCCTTGGTGGGGCAATCCTGAGGGCTGTGTCCTAGTTTTAGTTTGCAGTAAGGTAAGCTGGCAACACTAATGTTCCCAATCAATCTCCACTAGTAGGAGCTCTGAAAAAGACCAACTGCCACCTAATGTGAGCCTATGTCACATGCCAGGGGGCACCACAACAGTTGCTCATACATGTAATGCTTTTACCAATATACTAATTGAAGCCTTTCTACTTTTCACTGAATTGCAAAAGATTATCCTCCTTCAGAGTTCCCCAGCCTACATACCTCAAGAGCCACACTAAAAACAATGGCAAACTAAAACCATACCTCCCAACTTTTTGAGATGGGAATGAGGGACACCTATCAGCAAAAGTATAGGACACACCCCTGGTCATGCCCCCTTGTACAAAAAAGCAAGATTGGCTAAACCCACAAGTGCTTTTTTTTTACCACTACTATTCGTTTATGTTGGCTTTTGGAATTTACAAATGCAGCAATTTAGAAGTCAGGTGAAAGGTTTATCACTGGAAAACACTTTTTGATAGATACAAGGTGCAATTTATATACAATTATATAGATCAGACCAAAATGAGGGACAGAGGGACATCGCTGCAAATCAGGGACGGTCCCTCGAAATCAGGGACAGTTGGGAGCTATGATTAAAACATTTGGTAAAATTATTTTTAAAATGCATTAACAATGACAAAATAAAATATGTGGATCTAAATAGAGACCTTAAAACTACACAATGCACAGACAAAACTGCTGGGAACCTGCAAAATGTCAGTATGCTGCAGCAGCAAGTTGCTGGAAGTTTGGGTTTCTCAACAATTAGGGTACTGTAGGCAACCATAGGGTGCCAATGCCAGGTTTTCTTAACTAGGGTTCAGTGGAACCCTAGAGTACCTCCAAGGGTCACTAGAGGTTCCTTGAGCAATGAACAATGACAGATCAATCGACTTACAATGACACCATTATAAGGGTGCAATTTTCCCAAAGGTACAGGTCCCTTCTGCCTGATCACTAGTGTATTGGGGCTTTTTTTCTCCACTGGCCACCAGCAAAAAGAGCATTTTTTCACTGACCACCAATGAAGGGGGCATGTCCACCGTCTCTGACCATCTCTTGTATCATGTCCACCGTCTCTGACCATCTCTTGTATCATGTCCACCGTCTCTGACCATCTCTTGTATCATGTCCACCGTCTCTGACCATCTCTTGTATCATGTCCACCGTCTCTGACCATCTCTTGTATCATGTCCACCGTCTCTGACCATCTCTTGTATCATGTCCACCGTCTCTGACCATCTCTTGTATCATGTCCACAGTCTCTGACCATCTCCTGTATCATTCAGTCTCTGACCATCTCCTGTATCATATTCACAGTTTCTTACCATCTCTTGTATCACGTCCACATTCTCTGGCCATCAACTGTATCATGTCCGCAGTCTCTGATCTTCTCCTGTATCATGTCTGCAGTCTCTGTCCATCTCTTGCATCACAGAAAAACAAGGAAAGGGGCACCTCTGAGTGTAGAAGTAAAAACACTTTAATAAAAACAATATCAACTCGCATGGGAGAAGGTATGGTAGAGTACATCTCTGGGCTGAGTAGTGTTCAGGAGCAGGATGGTTAACCAGGTCACAGTAGTTTCACTTTTTACTGGTGGTGTGGAACACACGCACGCTCAAAAACACGCTGCATTATGATGTTACTGCCCTTTGCCACGCTGTTCCATGCTCTGTATGCCTCACTTTGGAATACACACAGCACAGCCATCTTCCAGTTACAAGCAAGGACTTCAGGAGCCGTAGCGCTTAGGACTACAGGCTGTGACAGCTTACCGCCCCATCCTTCCTGGGATCGAATGTGCTATACACCGCCAGTGAGAAGTGGAACTACTGTGACCTGGTCACCCATCCTGCTCCTGGACACTACCCAGCCCAGAGATGTACTCTACCATACCATACCTTCTCCCATGCGAGTTGATTTTGTTTTTACTAATAAAGTGTTTTACTTATACACTCAGAGGCATTGGCTTCTGGTCTCCATTGGTGGCAGCCCTGACATACAGACCCTACTACTCATTTATACCTGTTTGGACTAAAATGGTTTATACTTGGTTATTACTGAGGTACTAGAGTGTTGCGCCTTTTACTTGTATATATCTCTTGTATCATGAAAAAGAAGGAGCACAGCAAGACGGACTATAGAAGTACCTCAACAGGATTTACACCAAAGATTAATTTCTAATAATTTTATTATTACTCAAAACATATATTAAATGCATAACAAAGTTTAAAAAGGCAGACATATGTTAATTTACAGCTGAATAATCACAGTTGTACATTATGTCATATACGATGGTTGATGCGTTTTGCAGTTAGCTTCTTCAGAACCACACATGTATGACCAAAGAACATATGTACAGCCCCCTAAAAAACCAAACAAGCCAAATCAGACCGTAGCGGTGTATTCCCCCAAGAATGAACACACGGGGGTAGGATGGATGGTTCAACATACATACAGGACCTAGGTAAGTGCAGGTATAAATGCCTTTATTAAAGACGATGGCTTCAATTAGGTGGCTTGGATGCCCTAAAACCCCTTAACTACCAAACGGACCACCTATCAGTGGCCAAGTAGGAACTTGCCTTTTGCGAGAAGCCCCCTGGTGGCCATTGATAGGTGGTCCGTTTGTTGGTAGTCAAGGGCTTTTAGGGCATCCAAGCCACCTAATTGAAGCCATCTTTAATAAAGGCATTTATCCCAGCACTTACCTAGGTCCTGTATGTATGTGGAACCATCCATCCTACCCTGTGTTCATTCTTGGGGAAATACACCGCTACGGTCTGATTTGGCCTGTTTGGTTTTTTAGGGGGCTGTACATATGTTCTTTGGTCATACATGTGTGGTTCTGAAGAAGCTAACTGCGAAACGCGTCAACCATCGCATATGACAAAGAACAACTGTGATTATTCAGCTGTAAATGAACATGTCTGCATTTTTTAACTTTGATATGCATTTAAATATATGTTTTGAGTAATAATAAAATTATCAGAAATGAAAGCGGGGTTCCACCCTAAAGTGGAACTTCCGCTCATTGGAACGCTGCCTCCCTCCGGTGTCACAGTTGGCACCTTTCGGGGGGGGGGGGGGTGGAGATACCTGTCTAAGACAGGTATTTGCACCCACTTCCGGGCATAGACTCCCACGGGAGTCTCTGCATCTTCCTGTCCCGGCGCGCTGTCTGCAGGGACACACATCGGTCCCAGAGACATTGCGGACCATTCCTATTGCGCTGCGCGACTCGCGCATGTGCAGTAGGGAACCGGGAAGTGAAGCCGCAACGCTTCACTTCCTGATTCCCTCACCTAGAATGGTGGTGGCAGCTGCCGAGAGATCAATCGGCCTCAGCTGCCGACATCGCTGGATCCTAGGACAGGCGAGTATCCATTTATTAAAAGTCAGCAGCTGCAGTATTTGTAGCTGCTGACTTTTAATATATATATTTTTTTTACAGTGAAATCCCTCTTTGATCTTTGGTGTAAATCCTTTTGAGGTACCACTATAGCCCTTCTTGCTGTGCTCCTTTTCCTAGATAACATTATATGAGACGAGGTACCCCCTTAGCTTGAATTTTGTATTCTCTTGTATGATGTTTGCAGTCTCTGCCCATCTCTTATTTTTCAGGTCCACAGTCTCTGACCATCTCTTGTATAATGCTCACATCCTTTGACTATATCCTTTCACAAATCTACTCATTCTGATGATGAATATTCATTGGATTTTATGTGTGGCCCTTTGGTGATGTCTGGAGCCACACTTGGGGCCAGACCCAGGGCCCGGATAAGGGGTGGGCAGGAGAGACAACTGCCTTGGGCACAGAAAAGCAAGGGGCCAAAGAAAATATGCACCCATTCTACAACATGTATTAACAGTGGAGGGGGGGGGGGGATGCAATTTTGGATCCTTGCCCTGGCTGACCCTGTCCCAGTACTGCTTTGGGCCCCCGCCATATCAAGAAAGTAGCGTAGGGTGTTAGTTCACCTTTTAATTATTTTTTTTTACTGGAAAGGAGAACAGTTTAACATTTCTATTTTAAAATGCAAGAAACATCAGACAAGGTTGTGGTGAGCATTTATGAAAACTATTGCATAAAAAAGAAAATAAATGGTAAAATCTGCCATTGTAAATGGTTTCTATAAATGATGGTCGCTCTCCTCGCACGGCTCCATGGCCCCAACACGTTAAGGAAAATATTTGACTATAAAAAAGGGACAAACCATCGGCATTTACATACTGCGCTTTGATTTGACAGCTAGAGAAATTTTAAAACGCTTTATGGAATGTCTGGGCATTAGAGTATGTGGACAATTGCGATAGCAACTTATAACACTTTCCAGGAGAAAAAAATAAAAAATGGAACAGGCATCATTATCACAAACACTGTCATGTCTCAGATTAGCCAGATTTCAAAGCAAACGAGGAGAAGTTTTAATGGGCATGGGGGCTAGTTAGAGCACAATGCCGTCTATTTAATGCATACCTCTATTAAAATGAATGCCATATTTGAACACACACAGCCGCAGATGCCTAATGTACACAGCTGTGTTCTGGGGAGTCAGAGGTTGCGCTGCACACTGGAACAATGCATGCTGAAAGAGCAAGCCTGCAAAACAAAAGGCAAGTCTTCTACCAGCCTGCCTGGGAACTGCACATAGATTGCACTTCAATTTGTTTTATTTTTTAAATACTATACTATATTAAATGTAAAAAGAAACATGAGTGAAAGAAACGCACACCATTTTAGGCTGCATGCATATAGGAATACTAAAATAATATACACGGATATATTTCTGCCAGAAAAACCCAGCATTAAAAATGCTTGGTCTGGCACAAATATACTTATGTGCATTGAGGTGTCTAAAATCTATGCATGTCATTTCATTCCAGTGGATAAAACAGTGGCCTTCAAACTGCGCCCCTTTGCTTACCTTTATCTAGTCCCTGGGGCACCATTCCTTCTAATGACACACATGATCGGTCACACAATTGCTTCCACTGACACCGGGGCACTATTCCTCCCACTGACACCAACGATGGGGCACTATTCCTTCCAATGACACCAACAAACCACGACACTACCTGCCTGGAGTTTGCATGTTCTCCCTGTGTCTGCGTGGGTTTCCTCCGGGTACTCCGGTTTCCTCCCACACTCCAAAGACATGCTGGTAGGTTAATTGGATCCTGCATAAATTGTCTTTAGTATGTATGAATGTGAGTTGGGGACCTTAGATTAATCTCCTTGAGGGTAGGGAATGATGTGAATGTACAATGTATATGTAAAATGCTGCGTAAATTGATGGCGCTATATAAGTAACTGAAATAAAAGTAAACAATTGCTTCCACTGACACTGGGGCACTATTCCTCCCACTGACACCAACGATGGGGCACTATTCCTTCCAATAACACCAACAATGTTGCACTATTCCTTCCAATGACACCAATGACGGGGCACTATTCCTCACCGACACCAATGACGGGGCACTATTCCTCACCGACACCAATGACGGGGCACTATTCCTCACCGACACCAATGACGGGGCACTATTCCTCACCGACACCAATGACGGGGCACTATTCCTCACCGACACCAATGACGGGGCACTATTCCTCACCGACACCAATGATGGGACACTATTCCTCACAGACACCAATGATGGGACACTATTCCTCACAGACACCAATGATGGGACACTATTCCTCACAGACACCAATGATGGGACACTATTCCTCACAGACACCAATGATGGGACACTATTCCTCACCGACACCAATGATGGGGCACTATTCCTCACCGACACCAATGATGGGGAACTATTCCTCACCGACACCAATGATGGGGCACTATTCCTCACAGACACCAATGATGGGGCACTATTCTTCACCGACACCAATGATGGCCACTATTCCTCACTGACACCAATGATGGGGCACTATTCCTCCCACTGACACCGATGGGGCACTATTCCTTACACTGACACCAACAATTGGGGCACTATTCCTTTCAGGGACAGCAACTATGGGGCACTATTACTTCCACTGATACCAATGATGTGGCAGTATTCTTTCCGCTGACACTAACGACAGGACACTATTCCTTCCACTGACACCAATGATGGAGCACTATTCTTCCCACCGATACCAACAGGGCACTTTATTCCTTCCACTAATACCATTGATGACGCACTATGCCTCCAACTGACACCGACGATGTGGAAATATGCCTCCCACTGACACCAATGATGAGGCACTATGCCTCCCACCGACACCAACGGGGCACTAGTCCTTCCACAAACACCAATTATGAGTCACAATTCCCCCCACTGACACCAGCGATGGGGCACTATTCCTGCCACTGACACCAAAGATGTGGCACAATTTTTTACACCGACACCGATGGTGGGCACCATGCCTCCCACTGACACCAACAACGGTTCACTATTCCTCCCACTAACACCAACAATGGGGCACTATTCCTTCCACTGATATCCACACCTGACGGCCTTTTGAATTGTAAATACTGTGCCACAAGCCTAGCATTTGAATGGGTTGCATTTAGTGGGTGATACACATGGGGATAATGTATGTACACCCCCATCCAGCTGCCTTTGCAACTAAAGGATGAGCAGTTGGAGGTCAATTTATTTAAACTTATTTACCTCTTTTTACAGACCTAACAAAAAAGTGGCAACCACCCAAACCTATAACTGGCCTTTGCAGTAAGGTGCACATGGAAGGAGCAATGTACATCGCAAACAAACAAAAGATTTCCAAGTACACTTACCAGCCAGCCTGCAAAACAACCGAATTGGCCCTAAGAGTTTACTTTAAAAACCAAGGCTTTCCCTCCGTAGATACACTGTAGTGAGTGAGCGTTGCCATCCAAGGACAGAATGTTTATTATTTGCAGGATCACCAGCTGAGAAAGGGAAAAAAAATTCTTAAAAAAAAAAAAAAAAAAAAAAAAAACAACAACCACCATCTAGCAGCCACCAAGAACTCGTACGCTGCAATATATTACAGTTTCGGGGTCTAGATATTCTTTAATCAAAATTTTAATGTAAATCAAGCAGAGTAACAAGAGCGTGCGACTAAACACAGCATCAAGCCTGGCCTTTCAGTAGAATTCTACTCCATAAATCTCTTGCCTGATATGAGAACACCTGAACAGGTAGCACAGCTCTGGAACATATTGCTTTAGAAAGCATAATATTATCCTTGTGCCCAGACGGCGCCAATAAAAGGCATCATCGCATCAGGACAGCGGCACCTTTTAGGGCTGAAATACTGTAAAATCGCACACAACCTGAAGTGGTTTTTAAGATTGTAAAACCGCCTAAAAACTCATGAAGCTTGGGAAAAAAAAAAAAAAAATGAAAAAATCTAAATTAAGAAACCTTTAAGTTCAAGAGCAAAAGAGAATCATTTGTGGTGTTTTGGCACCACCTGCTGGAAGAATTAAGTATAACATTTAGGAAGTTTAAAATGACACTGAACTATGGTTTTAAAAAACAATCTATTCAAGTATATTTTGTCAACTTAACCACTTAAGGACTGGAAGGATTTGCCCCCTTTGATGACCAGGCCATTTTCTGCGATACAGCACTGTGATGATTCAACTGACAATTTCACGATCGTGCAATGCTGTACCCAAACAACATTGATGTCTTTTTTTTCCCCCATAAATAGAGCTTTCTTTTGGTGGTATTTGATCACCTCTGCGGTTTTTATTTTTTGCACTATAAAAAAAAAAAGAGCGACAATTTTGAGAAAATAAACGTTTTTTTTAATTTTTTTGCCCCAGAAAATCCCCCAGAAAAATTTAAAATCTAAAAAAAAAAAAATTTCTTCATCAGTTTAGGCCAATATGTATTCTTCTACATATTTTTGGTAGAAAAAAAAAAATCACAATAAGTGTATATTGATTGGTTTTCGCAAAAGTTATAGCGTCTACAAAATAGGGGATAGATTTATGGCATTTTTATTATTATTATTTTTTTTTTACTAGTAATGGCTGCGATCTGAGATTTTTAGCGGGACTGCAACATTGCGGTGGACAGATCAGACAATTGACACTTTTTTTTTTTTAGGACCAGTGACATTTATACAGCGATCAGAGCTAAAAATAGCCACTGATCACTGTATAAATGTCACTGGCAGGGAAGTGGTTAACATGATACCTCCCAACTTTTTGAGTGGTGAAGGAGGGACATCTATTAGCAAAAGTATGTAGGCATAGGACACATCCCCTGTCACGCCCCCTTAGAGGAGAATTATACAAAATAATTGATTAGTTAAGCCATTTTTACTACTAATATTTCTTTCTACTGGTTACTGAAATTTACAAATGCAGTAATTTAGAAATTGGAGGAAAGGTTTAGCACTGGGAAACACTTTCTAAAAAGATAAAAAAAAATGCATTTTATATACAACTATATAGATCAGGTCAAAATGAGGAACAAATGAGGAGGAAAGAGGGACATTGCTCCAAATCAGGGACAGTCCCTCCAAATCAGGGACAGTTGTCAGCCATGTTAACACTAGGGGGCGATCAAGGGGTTAAGTGTTCCATAAGGAGGTGTTTTTAACTGTGAGGGGAGGGGACTGACTGGAGGAGCAGAGAGAGATCGCTGTTCCCGATCACTCGGAACAGCAGATCTCTCCCTCTACTCCCCTGTCAGAACGGGGATCTGTGTTTACATTGACGGATCCCCATTCTGGCTCTCTGAGGAGCGATCGTGGGTTGGCAGCGGACATTGCGGCCCGCCAGCCAGTGCCCCCCCATCACTCTTAAATCAGCCAACATACACCTACAGCGATTCGCGCAGCATTGCCAACCTGTTGCAGTATAACAACGGCGGCTGGTTAGCAAGCCGTTAAAGAGGAAGTAAACTTCCTTTCCTCACAGCCTATAATAAGACTTACCTATAGATAGTGTAAATATCTGCTAAAGGTGTTTTATTTACAGATATATGGGGTGGGATAATTAGCTCGATCTCAGTGTTTGCTGACGACACAAAAATATGCAGGGCAATAACAACACAGCTTGATGTAGGAACTTTACAAGAGGACCTGAATAAATGAAAGTGGCTGTAAACCCTTATAAAACACTTTTTGCTACAGGTAAGCCTATAATAAGGTTTACCTGTAGCTACCATGGACATCGGCACATGCGCACTGAAGCAACAGTTGCTTCAGTTTGACTGTGACGTTACAGGCGGCTCCCGTGCACATGCACACTGTCATTGCGGCTCCAGCCAATCACAGCGCCGGAGCTTGCGATACTCGAAAGTAACTCTGGATGTCGGAGTGGTGAATGAGGACCGCTGTGGGGCTTCGATCTCAGGTAAGTAATACATAATGAGCTAGTATGCTATGCATGGATGTATAGCGTACTAATAAAAGGGACTTTAATTATGAGGAGCGACTACAAGCACTAAATGTATTCTCACTGGAGAAGAGACACTAAAGAGATTTGATAGCAATATACAAATATCTTAACGGTGATTCCAGAGTAAGTATGGAACTTTTCAGTCCCAGGGAGTGTAAGAGGACACGGGGCCACACCATGAGACTGGAAGAGAAGCGGTTTAACCTAAAGCCGAGTAGGTTTTTTTCCACTGCCAGGGCGGTACGGATGTGGAACTCTCTTCCACAATTGGTGGTGTCGGCAGGAAGTATGGATAGTTTTAAAAGACTCTCGGATGTGCATCTTAGCGAAAACAATATACAGGGATATGGAAAATTATTTTTCTACACACCTAGCCTAATCTATATAGATGTATATAAAATACACGTTTTATCTTTCAAAAAGTGTTTCCAAGTGCTAAACCTTTCATCCAAATTCTAAATTGCTGCATTTGTAAATTTAAAAGCCAATATAAAAAAGGAATAGTAGTGGTAAAAAAAAAAAAACTCCCCCCAAACTCGTTCATGCACACTATATTGCAAAAAGTATTGGGCCATCCCTCCAAATCATTTGGTGGAGGGGGGATTATGGTGTGGGGTTGTTTTCCAGGGGTTGGGCCCCTTAGTTCCAGTGAAGGGAACTCTTAAGGTGTCAGCGTACCAAGACATTTTGGATAATTTCATGCTCCCAACTTTGTGGGAACAGTTTGGGGATGGCCCCTTCCAACGTGACTGCACAACAGTGCACAAAGCAAGGTCCATAAAAACACGGATGAGCAAGTTTGGGTGGAGGAACTTGACTGTCCTGCACAGAGTCCTGACCTCAACCCAATAGAACACCTTTGGGAAGAATTAGAGTGGAGACTGGGGCCAGGCATTCTCTTCCAAAATCAGTGCCTGACCTCACAAATGTGCTTCTGGAAGAATGGTCAAACATCCCCATAGACACACTCCTAAACCTTGTGGACGGCCTTCCCAGAGGAATTGAAGCCGTTATAGCTGCAAAGTAACAAGAAAAAGAATCACTGCTCCAGGTGTGATTATGAGAGACCAGGGGACTCTCATGGAGTGCTAGCCCATGAAAAGAAAGAAATGGCTGCACATCCAGAACTCTCGATTGCCTTTTATTGATCACTAGGATAACACCAAATACACCAAATAGTCACGTAGACGCGCTTCACACATACATCTTGTGCTTAATCATTACCTTTCCTTTATAGCTGCAAAGAGCGGGCCAACTCAATATTGAACCCTACAGACGAAGACTGGGATGCCATTAAAGTTCATGTGCCCCAATACTTTTTATAATATAGTGCAGGGATATGCAATTAGCGGACCTCCAGCTGTTGCTAAACTACAAATCCCATCATGCCTCTGCCTCTAGCTGTCATGCTTTTGGCTCTAAGAGTCTTGCTATGCCTCATGGGAATTGTAGTTCTGTAACATCTGGAGGTCCGCTAATTGCATATCCCTGATATAGTGTATATAATAAAATCATTTCAATGGTCCTGACAGCAACCCGAGGCAGGCGTCCCAAAACTTTTGATAATATAGCGTATGTAAAGTGCTGCATAAATTGATAGTGCTATAGAAGTGCCTGTAATAAATAAGTAAAAAAATAAAAAATAAAACCTACAACTACGATTGGATGGAGTTCCCTTTCCTTCCCATGAAGTGAATTAATGGCGTTCTGTGCAGACGATTACCTTCTTTGGAGGCCAAAAACTGCACAGACAAAACCGGCGAAGACGCGGAGGAATCTACGCTCACCTTGTGTAATGAAAGAGGAAGGCGAAGGTTTGACAATAAGACAGACAGACAAGCTGCAGGAGCCCTTCCCAGACCGCAACAAGGGTTTCATTTCATGAACAGATCAGATCAGCCGGCTAAAATTATTACCGAGCGCCACTTGTACCTGTCACCCGTGGTGGGTATAATTACAGGCTTCTGCTCAGAAAACACCCACATCAAAAATGGCAATAAAAAGGTCCCGCGGACTGCCAAGTTTAGGCCGGCGGTGTAGAATGAACACCACCCGAGGAGAGAGCCCCGCGAGGATCAGCCGGGGAGACTAATAAAAATGACAGTTCAGGAACAAATGACCATAAAGCTGAAGACGGCAAAGATGACGGCCGCATTCAATTAGCTGCAAATGTAAGTGCCCAGCGCAGGTCTTCTGTCCTACAACCTCACCGACCAGACGATGGAGGATCTTCATCTACAGAGCACAAGATTGGAAAATCTTTGATATGTAAAAAAAAGTATGACACCCAATATACAAGTTCTTTTACATGATAATTTACATTTGTATAAAAAAAAAAAAAAAGAAAAAAAAAAAAAAAGGGGCATATTATTTACTTAACCTATTTCCGTCTGCACTATAGCCGAATGACGGCCACAGAGCGGACCTGAATTTCCAGGAGGCCGTCATATGACGCCCTCCCCTTTGCATGTGCTTCCGCGCCCGCTGTGATCACAGAGACACTAAGACAGATCCGAGTAAAGGGCCAATCCAAGCCCCTTACCATGTGATCAGCTGTCAGCCAATGACAGCTGATCACATCATATAAACAAAAGCTCGGTAATCGTTTTCTTTTCTAGTGAGGAGGAAAAAAAAGGAGATCACTGGCTTATCTGCAAGGGACATCGGTCCCGAAGAGGGAGAGGCAATTATGCCTCACCTGTGCCGACCAGTGCCACCTGCCAGTGCCACCTGCCAGTGCCCACAGTGACCGCCAATGCAACCCATCAATGCCCCCGAGTGCCACCCTATCAATGCCCCCGAGTGCCACCCTATCAATGCCCACAAGTGCCACCCTATCAATGCCCACAAGTGGTGCCAATCAATGCCCACAAGTGGTGCCAATCAATGCCCACTAGTGGTGCCAATCAATGCCACCCATCAGTGCTGCCTAGCAGTGTAACCAATCAGTGCCCATCACTGCCGCCTCATCAGTGCCCATCACTGCCGCTTCATCAGTGCCCATCACTGCCGCTTCATCAGTGCCCATCACTGCCGCTTCATCAGTGCCCATCACTGCCGCTTCATCAGTGCCCATCACTGCCGCTTCATCAGTGCCCATCACTGCCACCCATCAGTGCCCATCACTGCCGCTTCATCAGTGCCCATCACTGCCACCCATCAGTGCCCATCACTGCCACCCATCAGTGCCCATCACTGCCACCCATCAGTGCCCATCACTGCCACCCATCAGTGCCCATCACTGCTGTCTCATCAGCATACATCGATGAAGAAAAATTACCCGTTTGCAAAATTTTATAACAAAATAAATAAATAAAACTTTTTGTAAAGTGAGTTTTTCTAAATTTGTTTTAACAAAAAATAAAAACCACAGAGGTGATCAAAAACCACCAAAAGAAAGCTCTATTTGTGGGGAAAAAATTATAAAAATTTCATTTGAGTACAGTGTAGCATGACCGCACAATTGTCATTCGAATTTCATCAAAGCTGAAAATTGGTCTGGACAGGAGGGGGGTTTAACTGGCCAGTAAGCAAGTGGTTAAAGGGTTAGTTCCACTTTACAAAAAAAAAAAAAACTATGCAGGTAAGGGATGTGGGTAGATAAAAATAAACTGCAGCTCTGACTAATGTTGGAAAATGCCCTTGCTATAGGTGTAGGCCATTTACGTACCTCCTGAAGCCCGACTGGAAAACTCCCAAGATGTTGCTAAGTGAGGCCTAGAGGTTACTCCATCATCACAGGAGGGCAGGAGCCCTTACAAGACCGCAACAAGGGAATAGTACTGACAACTTGTGCATTAAAGTCTTACTAAACCAAAAGTCAAATCAGTCTCGCTCCTCATTGGCTTACCTCTACATAGGCAATCCCCCCCTTCAGTCCATTATGAATGCAGCTGCCAGGCTCATCCACCTTACCAACCATTCAGTGTCTGCTACGCCACTCTGTCAATCCTTCCATTAGTTCCTACTCATCCAACAAATGTAATTTAACCGCCTACCGACCAGCCGCCGCAGTTTTACTGCGGAAACATGGCTCAGTTGCGCGAATCGCCGTATGTTACGTCACTTCTTTCTGTGGCCACTAGGCGCCAGAGTCGAAGCAAGTCCCACCCCCCCCTCAGTTAGAACACGTAGCAGGGTACACAGTTAACCCCTTGATCACCCCCTAGTGTTAACCACTTCCCCGTCATTGACATTTGTACAGTAATCAATGCATTTTTATAGCACCGATTGCTGTATAAATGCCAATGGACCAAAAAATGTGTCAAAATTGTCCAATGTGTCCACCATAATGTTGCAGTCACGCTAAAAAAAATCGCAGATCACCGCCATTACTAGTAAAAAAAAAAATCTATCCCCTATTTTGTAGATGCTATAACTTTTGCGCAAACCGATCAATATACGCTTAATGCAATTTTTATTACCGAAAATATGTAGAAGAATATATATCGGCCTTAACTGAGGAAAAAAATTTGCCCTTAAAAAAATAAAATAAAAGATGTGGAGATTTATTATAGCAAAATGTACAATTTTTTTTTTTCAAAACTGACGCTCTTTTTTTGTTTATAGCTCAAAAAAAAAAAAAAATGCAGAGGCGATCAAATACCACCAAAAGAAAGCTCTATATGTGGGGGAAATAAAGGATGTCAATTTTGTTTGGGTGCAATGTCGCACGACCGCACAATTGTCAGTTAAAGCGACAGTGTCCAATCACAAAAAATGGCCTGGACATTCAGCGGCCAAATCTTCCGGGGCTCAAGTGGTTAAAATACTAACAACTACCTGCAGAGCCATCCACAACTCTGCCCCGAGCTACATCATTGACCTAGTCTCAAAATACCAACCTAATCGTTCTACTTGTTTCTCCCAAGACCTCCTGCTCTCCAACTCCCTCATCACCTCCTCCCACGCTCGCCTTCAGGACTTTTCCCGAGACTCTCCCATCCTATGGAACTCCCTACCCAAATCTGTCCGATTCTCTCCTACATCATTTACTGTTAGACAAACCCTGAAAACCCTTCTCTTCAGAGAAGCCTATCCTACCCCCACCTAAACAACTGCACTTTAATTTTCTCCATCACCTCCTCCCCCACAGCTATTACCTTTTGTATTACTTGTCCCAACCTTCTAGACTGTAAGCTCTAATGAGCAGGGCCCTCGGATTCCTCGTGTTTTGAGTTGTATTGCAACTGTACTGTTTGCCTTCATGTTGTAAAGCACTACACAAACTGTTGGCGCTATATAAATCCTGTATAGCAGGGCTCAAGTCCTGCGGGAACGCATGGGAACGGAGTTCCTGTACTTTTTCCACAATAGGAACTCAGTTCCCGTTAGAAGCCATGTCCTGCAAGAAGTATGCGAGGTGTGTGGCAGGTGCTACACCAGCAGCTACCGACACAGCTCGCAATAGTAAGTGCCGCACACAGGGGTGGACTGACCATTCAGGCATTGCCAGTAGGGGGCCCCATGACGGCTTCCCCTTCGATCTACCTGTCAATCACAGCTAGCTGATGAGTAGATCAGGTCCCTGCTGCTAAGAGATTGTATTTAGTCAGATCTCTCGTGATTTGCTCCTCCCCGCCGGCCCCTCCTGATTTTCTGTATCGTCGTCCCCCCCCCCCCAGTCTCCTGCATGCTTGCTCTGTGTGTCCCGCTGAATCCCCCCTCCTCTATCTTCAGTGCCATATGATGAGAGAACCCAGAGGAGGAGCACAGCTATTCTGCTCACAGGACATGCAGGGAGAGAGGTGAGCTGAGGGAGGAACATCAGTTTGGGGTGGTAAGCTGAGCACAATACCTAGCAAAGTTTAATGCCAGGAAGGAAGTTTATGTGGAAATATGTGAAGGGTTGGAATAGCAGAGAGTGTGTGTTGGAGCCCTGCAGAGTTTGCAGCCCCCCAAGCTAACATACATCTCCTAAGCAGGAACACATCACTATCTCCCCAAGCATTCTGTCCAGATAATGTGCAGTTCATTTATGACCTTTCCATTTAACCCTGTGTTATCCAAACTCTGTTCAATGAAAAGTGTAAACTCACCACATAAACACTCTATATACAAAATAACATTCCCCAATAAAGATCAGAACATGATGTTCACATTTGCATGGAAGCACAATTGAATGAATGCTGATTATTCAGAGAATTACTGTATTTATGTTTATTGAGGATTTTTTTTTTTATGTACTAACAGTTAAGCTTCATACACACAATACGAAAATTGGATGAAAAATACCACTTTTGAAGCGTTCGTGCATATGAGCGTATCATTTTTTATTTTTTTTGGTGGGGGGGGTGGATCTTGGGTGGGAGTTCCCACACTTTTATCTCCAGGACTTGACCCCTGCTGTATAGTAATAATAATAAAATGATGCAGTAAAGAATGCTTGTTCTACTCACTGTGGAACCTTAAGGGGTTAATGCTCTGCATTGTGTATAAAGGCTGTTTGATCCCCTCTTCTCTGATCCTCCTCTTCTATCAACTGTCACCAATCCATCTCCTGATAGAACAGAGCCTTGGAGTCACTGTGCACATGCTCAGTTTGGTGTGTAATGCTGAAGAGTTTTTTTTCTTTTCTTCGAAAGGTGCATGTGATCAGCAAAGGACCAATCTGCACTGTCCAGACAGAGGGTCAGGGGTCCTGCAGCCTCATAGGACAGTCAGAGGAGAATGAAAACTCCTCCTACAAGCTTTAACCAGACACTGATAGAAGTCACACAACTGCTATATACTGCTGATGAGAAAAGGTATTTAGCAGTTTATATTTACTAAAATAATTGCATTTCCATGTTCTGTGGGAGATCAGATATAGTGAATGCAGCCTGCTGGGTTTAGCAAGACTTTTTATACAAATATATGTAAAATCTACAGCGCATGACCAGCTTACAAAAAATATGTCCTGAACGCAGATATAGCTTGAAAGCTTGCACTTCAACCTCTTTAACTGGCCAGTAAATGGTATCACCATAGACCCGAATACACAGATATGGGTGTAATATTCTTTGTGTTCTTCCAGAGCCATGCCAGGCCTCAGGATTACAGGAAGACCACAAACATCACAAATCTCAGTGTGAAATCACTTTTGATAGCCAAACCCGCCACATGCTGGGCGAACAAAACCAGCCACATGCTGGGCGAACAAAACCAGCCACATGCTGGGCGAACAAAACCAGCCACATGCTGGGCGAACAAAACCAGCCACATGCTGGGCGAACAAAACCAGCCACATACTGGGCGAACATGCTGGGCGAACAATACTGGGCGAACATGCTGGGCGAACAAAACCTGCCACATGCTGGGCGAACAAAACCTGCCACATACTGGGCGAACAAAACCCGCCACATAGTGAGTGAACAAAACCAGCCACATACTGGGCGAACATGCTGGGCGAACATGCTGGGCGAACAAAACCCGCCACATGCTGGGCGAACAAAACCCGCCACATGCTGGGCGAACAAAACCCGCCACATGCTGGGCGAACAAAACCCGCCACATGCTGGGCGAACAAAACCCGCCACATAGTGGGTGAACAAAACCAGCCACATACTGGGTGAAAAAAACCCACCACATACTTGGTAACCACATTAGCAGCTGAACCCGATGCAGAAAAACTCTCCTATGGAGCGGTACAAACATCTGACATAATGATCACCTCACTCCTTCAGTCTCTTCTGGCATTACTAACTTGCTAACTGACATATCAGCATGGATGTTGCACCACTTCCTTAACCTAAATCGCTCTAAAACTTAGCTATTAATAATCCCCCCTGCACATGCCCCCCTCCATAACTTTTCCATCAAAATCAACAATGCAACTATCAGTCCCATCCCTCACGCCGGGGTACTCTCTACCATCTACAACACAGAGAGAGAATGAGAACATCTATACAAAATGTGTCAATGCAGTATTGTCAGTCCCAGGGTTCTCCAAACTCATCAGTACAAGGGCCACATTATATATTTCACGTGATTTTTGGGCTGAAAATAAATGTTTTATAAACGATTGAGCCCCCCCCTCCTTATATCAGGGTCCCTTTCAGAGACCCCCTCCCTTAAATCAGGGCACCCTTACATGAGAACCCCATCAGAGTTCCCATCAGAGAGCTCCTCTTCCATCACATCCTCATCATAGTCGTCCTAACATTCAAGTTCCCATCAGAGCCCTCCTTACATCAAAGCTCCATCAGGACCCCTCTTACATCAAAGCCCCATTAGGACCTCCTTAAATCAGAGCCCCCCTTACATCAGAGTTCCCTTTAGAGTTCCTCCTACATCACAGCCCCATCATTGTCCCCCCTTAGAGTCCTTATCAAAGCCCACCTTACATCAACGCCCCATCAGGACCCCCTTAAATCAGAGTGCCTCTTACATCAGAACCTCATCAGACATCAGAACCCCATCAGATTTACCCTTACATCGGAGTTTCCATCAGAACCCCCCTTACATCACATGAGTTATACTCAAGGCCGCATTCACACTGTTCCATTACTGCAATGCTAGGCACTACACGCTACTACTAGACCCCTGATAAGTCTCATTAATGCGATTTAGTTACAACCAAATAGTATCACATTGGGAACTTTTGGTCATTGCTGTCTGCGTTCAGGGACACACACCCCCATACACGGGTCTGCATGTGTTAAATTGGGTCCAGCAGCTGTGTCCGTGTAGCCACTGATTACCAATAGACATGAATAGGACTACCTGTGCATCCCATGCAGGCAAACATGGCCCCTTTCACGCGTATGTACACTTAAGTGCACTTGTGTGAATAAGGCCTTCACCCAAGCATGTAAATCTCTCCCCTCCACAACCCCCACATAAGAACATAAACAAATGTCTGGTCGCCTACATACAAGAATATCAATTGGGCCACACATGAGACATATTGCCACTCACACAAGAGTCAGAGCAATAACTCTAGGGCTGGTATTGATGGTTCACTCTAAAACATTGGTATCTAAACTGTAGCCCGGGGGCCAGATGCGGCCTTTTGCTAGCCTTTATCTGGCTCTTAGGGCACTGTTATACTTGCTGATAGAGGGCCCTAATCTTCAGACCTAAAATGATTTTTTATATTCGTGCAAGAAAAGTGCCCTCAATAGATCTGGAAGCAAAAGATTTAAAGCATTTGCTCACACAGTTTGGAGTTCACACCAAAATCGAAACCCTTACAAAAGAAGAAAAGGGTGATTAGCTGGCTAGGATATCCAATAAAAACGCACAATTGCCAGTTAAAAACATTAACTCACCAAGAAAGCCACCAGGCTCCTTTTCGTAGACTCCCACTGAAAACAGCTCTTTACAAAACGCATTGTGTTCCAGACCGCCAGCGTGATCTTTTTGACACGGTAAACATTCCTCGATAAGATCTAACAGAAAGGAAAACTGATGAATATTTGGGAAATAGAAGTCTATTACAAGGAACCAATTTCACCCCAAGGATCCCTTTCCTTCAATAACTTACATTCTCTCAAGGTTTATGGACTACATATCTAAAAAAGGTCTAAATATAACAATAAGGTCAGAGAGGGAGTAAGTGTTGGTAATTCAGCAAAAGTAGCAATTTCAGAGTTCAAATGCCGTGCTGTTCTGATAATACTATACAAGTGTGGAGTGGAGGTCGGTTGGTGAACACAGTTTAACCAGCAGAAAGTAAGACATCCAGTGCACTTTAATGACATATACAGCATTCATATTATAAAGGTTGTAAAAAAACAAACTTCTTTTTTACATACTGTCATTGGAGTAGTTCAGTATCACCAACTTTCATAGGTTTTTTTTTTTTTTTTTGCTTGTTACAGTGATGATCACCCCAGGGTGTGCCTGAGTGGGGTGACGTATAGGTACATCCCAGTGCCTGTTCAAGCTGCCGGCCAGCAGTAAATTTATTGCTGGCCGGTTGGCGAGTGGTTAACCCCTTGGCACCAGTGCCTCCTGGTCCTTGAAAGGATTTCAGATGCCGGGGTGTGGTTTATGATCAGGTGACTGCCATGACTGGTTTCATATGATTGAAAATCTCCCAATTGCAAGTAGTGATCGGGAGCTTTCCGTTGGCCGCTGCTAACTGTGTCGGGAGTGAACAGGGGGCACCGCTCTCAGCTTCTACAGGCTGAAAGAAAAAACTCCAGTTGCCTGTATAATAGGGCGTTTCATTTTCTAATGGAAAAAATAAACTATAAAATTAGCAGATTTTGCTTACGCCTTGAGTCTGAGTGGCGTAAAAGATATATAAGCTAAATTTCAAGAAGATTGGATAATATTTAACCACTTGCTTACTGGGCACTTAAACACCCTTCCTGCCCAGACCAATTTTCAGCTTTCGGTGCTCTCACAATTTGAATGACAATTACTCAGTCATGCAACACTGTACCCAAATAAATTTTTTGTCCTTTTTTTCCCACAAATAGAGCTTTCTTTTGATGGTATTTGATCACCTCTGGGGTTTTTATTTTTTGCGCTATAAATGAAAAAAGACCGAAAATTTTGAAAAAAAACGCATATTTCTTTGTTTCTGTGACAGAATTATGCAAATTATGAATTTTTCTTTATACATTTTGGCCACAATTTATACTGCTACATATCTTTGGTAAAAATAACCCAAATTAGTGGATATTATTTGGTCTTTGTGCGCATCGTGGAAGTAAACATTAGGACGTCCAGGGACGGCCACCCGGACGAACGCGCCTGCTCTACGGCCGTCATTCGGCTATAGGGCGGGCGCGAGGTGGTTAAGGGTTGCACACTTTGATCTGTTTTGTAACAGTAGGCAAAAAATATGATTTTTCAATGTTAATTACTTTTATTGGGAAAACTAGAAATCACAAACTTAAAATACTATTAAAACTATACACTGAGATTAATAGGTAACGATAGGCAAAACATGTGTTATATTAATCAACTTTGAACGGTGCGATCCCTTGTATTCTGTCACATCGTGGATCCCAAACAATTCAAAGAACGTCTTTGTTTTATTAGTAACGAAATGGCTCAGGTCTTTTCCTTCGAAAACCATGTTTTTACCCTCTAATCATTTCACTTCCTTTTTCTTTGCAGGTTTGGTTACTTAATTTTTAGTCATATTTTCCTTAACAGCCTGAGTAATATGTTTGTTCAAAAAAGGCAATCCTGCATTTGTTTCCGACAGATACCAAAGGTGTTTCTTAGCAACTGTGAGAGCACATTTTTTGATGTCTGCATCTGGGTAAGTGCTTAAAAGCTGTAGCATATCCAAATCATTCTTTGGAGCCCATTGACTTACAATTGCCTCATGCCAAAAGGGAACATATATGAGGCTGACAAGACGTGCAACCCGTTTCATTCCTTTCAATTGTCATTGAGGAATATTCAACTGTTTAGTGAAGAGGACAATTTTAAGCACATATACTGCCTTTGTCATCCACCTTGCTTGATGCAGTGCCCCTGGGATCCTGAAACTGAAGTCGTTTTTAGACCAACCTCCTAGGTACAGGAGTGAGAGTTGTAATAACTCTTTATAGTCTTCTATTGGATGACTTCCGTCTTTTAGGACACTTTGGAGGTAGTTAATTTTCACTTGTTGTTGAACAGGATTTTCTTCATCCAGCATTGTTGTATATGACTTCTTATCAAGTGAAGCCCACAGACTTTGCTTTGATAAAAGTGATCAATGTGTGCAACCCCTAAATATTATCCAATCTTCTTGAAATTTGGCATATATATCTTTTACATCACTGAGACTCGAGGCGTAAGTAAAGTCATATGAAAATCAAATCTTTGGAAAAATGAAACACCCTACTGTATAAGCAGCATTTTTATGCCCATTGTGCCCAGTCTGCACGAGGCCTTAAAGCTGTTTGTGTCTCTATTGGGACAAGAAGTTGTGGCAAAGCGTGCCAACAGATAAACACATTATTGGTAGGAGTTAGGGGGGGGAACATGTCAGTGTTATTTGCCTGTAATGCATTGGCTGAGGATAGTTAAGCTGTGCATGATACATGAGCCTAAGTTCAGTGGAGGAGCGATGCTGCTACTGCTGACCTCTCAGTTATCAATCACTGGTCCCGTGGGTGGAAAGTTTGGCAGCTCCAAGCAGGACGCTCACTTTACAAGACAGAGCCCCCATCCCCCTCCTTCCATCAGCAGCACATCTCCCCTCTTCCTCCGAAATCCTCCAGCAAAGTCAACTGCAGGGAAATTCCATCGGCATCTCTGCTCCTGCCCACTCCAGGGAATAAGCCCTCAAGGTTGAAGACACGGGTTGTCTGACATTACGAGCATGGACTTGACAAGTGCCTGATCCATACAGCCCCATCTGTACTAAATGCCCTTTTGGGGTGGGAGGGAGCGAGCGCTCAGCAGTGAAGCTGCAGCCGGCAGCATTCATTAGCGGCTCTGCATTCAAGACATACAGGGGGTTTGGCGTGAACTGGAGGTGTTAATTCCCCACTGAGTTCCCACACTGGATAGGACTAGAGGTATGCTGCTGTGCCCGGGTTTTTCAGGAGGACAGAAACCCAGGCAGGAGTGTCAAAACCCAGACTATCCAGATCATTCCCATACAGGTGGCAACCCTATCGCCAGGGGCACTTCTGAGAAGTTGCATGACATTTCTAAAGTACTGTACGTCAAATCACAAGAAATAAACATAAGTGTGCGACTGCATGGAGTACCAGTGAACCAGAGAGTCTACACTTTCCTTTCTTAACCAGGGTTCCATAGGACACTAGGGTTCCTTGAGCAACTTCTGCCTCTCAGATGAGTAACAACTGACAACATTGATCTTTTTAAATATCTATAATGGGGGATTCTTCTCAATGACCATAAAATGTAGGGAACATTCTTCCCAGTGACTATCACACTAATGTACTGTGAGTTGTATATATAGTAATTATCAAGGGTTCCCAGAGACCGTAAAAGTAATTACAAGGGTTTCTCAGTGTCAGGGCTTTTTTTCAGCTGGAACTTGGTGGAACTCAGTTCCACTACCTCAGGCTCAGGCCGTCTGCTTCCTGCTCACCACTATTACTTGTAAACACAGAAGTCCGGCTTTGTGTTTACCAGTGATAGCTTGTCTCCAAAAGATTTGCAGAGTGCAGGATGGGATTAAGGGAGATGCAAGCGCCTTGGGTTCATTGTTGATGCGGACATCCCTACTAGATGATCTGCAAGCAAGGGGGAAGGTACCACCTACAGTGTGCGGGGAGGTACTAAAGCCAGCTGGGTGCTTCAGGTTAATACAGCAACAAAAATAAGACATGTGGCAGATGGTGGAGCTTTTGAGGAGGAGGGAAGGTTGCATGCAGAGGTCAGAGCTGAAGAGGGGTAAAAGTGAGATGTGGATGGGAGATGCAGAGGTGAGCAATTTTGGAAAACGGCTGAACTCGGCACTCTATATGCAGCGCACCCCTGAACTCGGCACTCTATATGCAGCGCACCCCTGAACTCGGCACTCTATATGCAGCGCACCCCTGAACTCGGCACTCTATATGCAGCGCACCCCTGAACTCGGCACTCTATATGCAGCGCACCCCTGAACTCGGCACTCTATATGCAGCGCACCCCTGAACTCGGCACTCTATATGCAGCGCACCCCTGAACTCGGCACTCTATATGCAGCGCACCCCTGAACTCGGCACTCTATATGCAGCGCACCCCTGAACTCGGCACTCTATATGCAGCGCACCCCTGAACTCGGCACTCTATATGCAGCGCACCCCTGAACTCAGCACTCTATATGCAGCGCACCGCTGAACTCGGCACTCTATATGTAGTGCACCCCTGAACTCGGCACTCTATATGCAGCGCACCCCTGAACTCGGCACTCTATATGCAGCGCACCCCTGAACTCAGCACTCTATATGCAGCGCACCGCTGAACTCGGCACTCTATATGTAGTGCACCGCTGAACTCGGCACTCTATATGCAGTGCACACCTGAACTTGGCTCTCTATGTGTAGATCACCCCTGAACTCAGGAGTCGGGACTATGTGCATAAAGAACCTCCAAACTGTGCAAGTAGTACACTCCTGAATCCCCCCCCCCCCCCCAGAACTCTGCACTCTAAGCCCTTGTACACACGGTCGGAGATTCTGACAACCAAATCTTGACCGAAACTGTTGCATACACACGGTCGGACAAAGTTGTCGGAAAATCCGATCGTTCGGAAAGGGATGACGTAATTTCGTTACGATGGGACTACATTCAGGCTAGTCGCCAATAGCTTTGATGTAGGAATTTGATCTGAGCATGCGTGGCACTTTGTCTGATCGGAATTCTCTACACATGATCGGAGTATGTCCGATCGGAGCATTTTGTCGGAAAATATTTCTGGCAAGTTGGAAAATTTGGTCCGACTGATATTCCGACGGAAACCGTCTGATGCAGACCACACACAGTCGGAATATCCGACAAAACGCTCCGATCGGACACATTCCGTCGGAATCTCCGATCGTGTGTACAAGGGCTTACACTGTACGTAATGCACTCCTGATATTTAATGCTCCTTTAAAGCCCTCCCACTGTTAGTGGTGACATTTGACCACACCCATGCGGTTTAGAGGGGGTGTGTGTGTGTGTGTGTGGGGGGGGGGGGGCATTTGGCTGGTCGTGGTTGAGTCCCTGCACCTATTTTCTGAGAAAAAAAGCCCTGCTCAATTTTAAAAAGGTTGAGAAAGGCTGTTGTACACACTCATCCCCATTTGCTCATCCACTGGCCAAATGATTTCTATCAGTGAACAGTTTTTGGCCTTCACAATGGACTTTACCAACCTTTTTTGAGAACTTAGCGTTGTCTTCCAAAAAGCGTGTCTCCCTTGGGTTAAATGTCCTAATACTTGCTCTGACCTATAAAAGGGAACAAAATCCAAATGAAGGAATTTATAAATGAACCTTCTAAACGGGCATCACATTTTGTAATATTGTAAAAATGGGCCTCATTGCTTGAACTACTTACTGGATTAAATATCACATCAATTTCTAAATGGATCACTCCTTTTGAGGCTGAAGCCAAGTCTTTGTTTTTTAACAAGTAAGCAATTTGTTGTCCATTCCTTACCTAGAAAGAAAAAAAATTACAGTTATGTATCCTTGTAAATGAATGGCACAGATTTTTAAACGGACTCTAAACTCTGGTTTAAAAAATAAAAATTCTACTCAATATGCATTTCTTAACTCTAAGCCCTTGTACACACGGTCAGACATTCCAACAAGATTTTGTCCGACATTTTGTCCGAAACTGGTGTTGCATGCACACGGTCGGACAAAGTTGTCGGAAAATCCGATCGTTCTTAACGTGATGACGTTATTTAGTTACGATGGGACTATGTTCAGGCTAGTAGCCAATAGCTTTGGTCTAGGAATTTGATCTGAGCATGCGTGGCACTTTGTCCAATCAGAATTCTCTACAAACGATCGGACAAAGTCCGATCGGATCATGTTGCCGGAAAATTTTTATATCCAGCTCTTAAACTTTGTTGATCGGACATTCCGACGGAAAAAGTCAGATGAAGCCCACACACGGTCGGATTATCTGACAACATGGTCCGATCGCACATTTTCCGTTGGAATATCCGACCGTGTGTACAAGGGCAAAGAGGAACTGCAGTCTGCTCACATTATTTGTAATGAAAATATCTTTGCCATTCTGAAGCTTCCCTCCAACCACTTTGCATATTATTTTATATATGCTGCGATTCTCTACTTGCCAAATATGCTGCAGAAATCTCCCCCCACTGAGTCTGGCTGCAGCCATTTTAACTGTGGGCAGCTGAAGCTGCTGCCTGTTCACTTCCTGGATTTACACATAGGCACACCCCCTGCTCTGCAGCTCTCATTGGCCCTCTTATGACTCACCCCACCTCCCTTCCTGGCAAACTCTCACAGTGTGAGAGAGAGAGCTGTGCATGATGTCATAAGCTTAGGTTTCCTTCCTCCTCTGCCCTATTTAAACTTTTTTGGGGTGGGGAAGGGGGTGGTTTTGACAGGTATCCGCTCCAACAAGCGATCAAATTGCCTAGGTCAGTGATCTCCAAACTGTGGCCCTTTGCTTGTCTTTATCCGGCCCTTGAGGCATTATTCCTGCCACTGACACCAACAATGGGGCACTATTTCTTCTACTGACACCAATGATGGGCCATAATTCCTTCCACTGACAACAAAAATGGAAACTATTCCTCCCAATGACACCATCAATTTCTCCCCCAATACCAAAGATCAGGCTTTGTTTACCCACAGTGCCCACAGTGCGGCCTCCCTAAAGTCTGAAAGACAGTAAACCGGCCCTTTGTTAAGAAAGTTTGGAGACCCCTGGTCTAGGTGATCCAAGCAAAAGTCCCCCCCCCCCAACCTGCCCATCCCCCCTACAGTTAGAAACACTCCCCAGGACATACTTAACCCCTACAGTGCCACCTAGTGTTAAACCCTTCACTGCCAGTCACATTTACACAGGAATCAATGCAATTTTAATAGCACTGATCGCTGTATAAATGCCAGTGTCCCCAAAATCGCGCCAAAATTGTCCGACGTGTCCACCATAATGTCACAGTCATGATAAAAATCACTGATCGCTGCCATTAATTAAATAAAATAATAAAAATGCCATAAAACTATCCCCTATTTGTAGACGCTATAACTTTTGCGCAAACCAATCAATAAAAGCTTATTGTGATTTTTTTTTACAAAAAATATGTTGAAGAATACGTATCGGCCTAAACTGAGGACAAAAAATGTTTTTTTTATATATTTTTGGGGGATATTTATTATAGCAAAAAATAATGATTTTTTTTCAAAATCGTCGCTCTTTTTTTGTTTATAGCGCAAAAAATAAAAACCGCAGAGGTGATTAAGAAAGCTCTATTTGTGGGGGAAAAAAAACTTCAATTTTGTTTGGGAGCCATGTTGCATGACCACACAATTGTCAGTTAAAGCGACGCAGTGCCGAATCGCAAAAAGCGCTCTGGTCTTTGGCCAGCAAAATGGTCCAGGGCTTAAGTGGTTAAGAAATGACTTAAGAACTGATTCAAGCTGGCCATAGATGGGTAGAAAAAAAATGACTAGATTCCTCTCATCCACACACTAGACTTCACCGCTATCAAAATACATATATCAGTGCTGCAATCTATAACCTGCAGCACTGATCGATCAAAAAAATATCAACAGAGTGCTTGAGCAGAAGTCAACCAGTAGATGAGCTTTTGTTCAACCACACACGGATCAAAATTTGGTCGGTCCCTGTTGAACTGATCCATGAATGACCGGCTTTAGACAAAGGCAGTTGTGGGCTTTCTAATTAGAAATAGAAGCAAATAGAAGCCCCTCGTAGCATGCTTTAGGAGCACTCTGATCGCTGTGTCCTTTGGATCGGGGTAAGGAGCCAATCACAGCGGCTCTTTACCATGTGACCAGCCATGTCCAATTACAGCTGATTACACTGTAACCAGGATTTTCCAGTTATCGCCAATCCTATCCTCACACTGACAGCGCATGAGAAGAGGAGAGCCAGTAACCGGCCTGTGTGAAAGGGGACTTCTACACGGATAATTGGGGCACTGATGATCAGTGTCCTGATAATCAGCGCAGCCCCAACAGTGCATACCAGTGCTGGCCATCAGTGCCGCCAATCAGTGCCGCCTGTCGCTGCCCATCAGTGCTGCCAATAAGTGCCGCCTGTTGCTGCCCATCAGTGCCGCCAATAAGTGCCGCCTGTTGCTGCCCATCAGTGCCGCCAATAAGTGCTGCCTGTTGCTGCCCATCAGTGCCGCCAATAAGTGCCGCCTGTTGCTGCCGCATATTTAGCAAAAAATAAAAAACCCAGTAGTGATTAAATACCAAAAAAAGAAAGCTCTATCTGTATAAAAAAAAGAAACATTTTGTTTGGGTACAGTGTTGCATGACCGCGCAATTGTCATTCAAACTGTGACAGGGCTGAAAGATGAACATTGGTCTGGGCAGGAAGGGGGTAAAAGTTCCTAGTACGCAAGTGGTGAACACAAGTAAAAAACTAAAAGATCAGTTAATAAACTATATAATTAAAGTAGAACTATAACTATAGCTAAAACTTCTTTTTTTTTCACTTTGGGTAGAGTGAGAGAGGCTTATAACCCATCAGATTTTTTTTCGCCATCTGTGTCCAACGGCCAAATAATGAGGGAAAATCCCTAAAAATTAAGGGAATTCCTTGGGGGGCCCCCCAGGTCACAGGACACCAGAACTAGTGCCCCGATTGGAAGGTCCCCCCCCACACCTCTTTTACTTTTCAGGGGACAACACAAAATGTATTTTATTTTTTTCAATGAAAATGATAAACAGGACAAAGAGAGAGGGTGACACAGACAGTAATAAAAACTGACAGGGGTTCTAATCCATCTATATCCAAAACTTGAAAAAAAAAAAAACTTTTGCCTTTAATTATACCTTAAAGCAGAACCTTCAGTCATTTATTTAACTTTCCATCTATTAAATCTTCTGCTCTTGTTGTTTTAACTTTGGATAGTAAAACTTTATTTTTTTTTCTGCCAGTAAATACCTTATACAGCCCACTTCCTGTTTCTTGCCTGGTAAAAAGCCTAGGCTTATGACATCATGCACAGCTCTCTCACTCTCGTGAGAGTTTGCCGGGAAGGGAGGCGGGGGATGAGTCATAAGAGGGCCAATGAAAGCTGCAGCCCTGGAAGAATTTACCCCCTTCCTGACCAGAGCACTTTTTGCGATTTGGAACTGCGTCACTGACAATTGCGCGGTCATGCGACATTGTAACCAAACAAAATTGATGTCCTTTTTTTCTGCACAAATAGAGCTTTCTTTTGTGGTATTTGATCGCCTCTGCGGTTTTTATTTTTTGCGCTATAAACAAAAAAAAGAGCGACAATTATGAAAAAAAAAAAGAGCAAAATAAAAAAAAAAAAAAAAAAATTCTCAGTTTAGGCCGATATTCTTCTACATATTTTTGAAAAAAAATAAAATAAATAAAAATCGCAATAAGGGGGGAGGGGACTGACTAGAGGAAGTGACAGATCGTGGGTCCTAGCTAATAGGAACACACAATCTGTCACTGCTCTCAGAACAGAACAGGGAAGTGTGTGTTTACACACACTCATCCCTGTTCTGTGTCTCCTGGTCACGATCGCTTGTGGCCAGCAGTCAACGCAACCGTCGGCCATGAGCATCGGTACCCCCGCTGTGCAGCGGGTGCACGCGCCTCCGGCGGTTATCCGGACCCCGCATGATCACATACAGTAACGCGATTTCGTGCAGGGGAGCCAACCTGCCACAGTAAAACTGCAGTGGCCGGTCTGGAATCGGTTAATTAGCAGGGCTAGGAGGCGCACGTGCTGCGTACAGTGTGACCGTGCCTGCGGTTTCCGCAGACTCAATGTCTGCCAGTGTCCCGCGATCGTGTCACAGAGCCACAGAACGAGGAGGTGTAAACAAGGCATTTACCCGTTCTGCCTAGTGACATGACAGGGATATACTGCTCCCCATCATCGGGAGCAGTGATCGCTGTCATGTTAGTGGAAGCCCACCCCCTCCCCCCCCACAGTTAGAATCACTCCCTAGTGCACATTTAACCCCTTGATCGCCCCCTAGTGTTTAACCCCTTCCCTGCCAGTGACATTTACACAGTAATCAGTGCATTTTTATAGCACTGATCGCTATATAAATAGCAATGGTCCCAAAAGAGTATCAAAAAAGTGTCCTATGTGTCCTCCATAATGTCACAGTCTCTATAAAAATCGCAGATTGTTGCCATTACTAATAACAAAATAATAAAAATGCCATAAATTTATCCCCCATTTTGTAGACGCTATAACTTTTCCGCAAACCAATCAATAAAAGCTTATTGCAATTTTTTTTTACCAAAAATATGTAGAAAAATTCATATCGGCCTAAACTGAGGAGAAAAAAAATGTTTTTTTTCTTAAATATTTTTGGGGGATATTTATTGTAGCAAAAAGTAAAAAATATTGCTTTTTTTTCAAAATTGTTGCATTTTTTTGTTTATAGCGCAAAAAATAAAAACCGCAGGGGTGATCAAATACCACCAAAATAAAGCTCTAATTGTGGGGAAAAAAAGGGCGTCAATTTTGTTTGGGTGCAACATCGCACGACCGCGAAATTGTCAGTTAAATCGACGCAGTGCCATTTTACAAAAAGTGCTCTGATCAGAAAGGGGATAAAATCTCCCGGGGCTGAAGCGGTTAACAAAAAAAAAAAATTACAATTTACTTGAAATCGAAAAGGTTACACACACATGTAAACTCATGAATGTTGCAGTAAAACAATCTGAACACTTGAAAAAACGCGGAATAGTTTCACCTATAATATCAAATGTATTTGCAGAGAAAAAAAAAGAAAGAATAGAGGAGGAAAATTGTCGGGATGATACTTATTAAATTCTTGGCATTATGTACTCACAAGAACAGCTTTGCTGGACATTGATCCTCTGGAGTTTAATTTTGCGCAAATGCCACTTTTAGATGAAAAGGACATGCTATCTGTGTGGCACAATCTGCCCCTCTGGCACAATATTACATTCTCTGCAGCATTAGTGTCGATGAAGAACATTCAACGAACTTGTAGCCAAATGTTCTTTATGGCCATTTTCCGCACACATTCCCTTTACACACAGGTGTAGTCAGAGGACCATCCACAAGTTCATAAAGATTGCTGAAAGACTGGGCAGCTCTTAAAGGAAAAGAAAAAAAAAAAAAAAAACGAGCGAGCGCAGTCTGCCCGAGGATCCCTCAGAACATTTGGCACGGAGTGGTGCTCGGCATGAGCATCTGCTCCAGCCTATCTCTTCCAATAACATCAGGGATATGGGGACCCAGGGACACGTTAACTCATCAAAAAGTGCACAAAAGAACAGGGAGCAGGGGCCGTTCCTCCGTAAACATCAGCATGTTCAATGGCTCAACCACACCATTACCCGCTGCTTGGATTAACACTGCACGGGAGAGACTGGTATTTAATGTATAAAAAGGGGGACTGGGATACTTTCGTTTGTTAAAAGGTCTGCTCGCTATATTACAGCATCCTGGAAACCCAACATCACACATTTTGGCGTAATCTACAGGTACTGGTACCCAATAAACTGCTTTCCCAGCTCCAGTCTCCGTGTACAATAGAACCTTGGATTGTGAGTATAATTCATTCTGGAAACATGCTCGTAATCCAAAGCACTTGTATATCAAAGCGAATTTCCTCATAAGAAATAATGGAAACTCAAAATGATTCGTTCCACAACCATTTATTCATAAGTCCTTCAATTTATAGTTCCAATAAAAAAATTATAGACATGTGATAAGTTGTGTAACCATAAAAATGTCCATCCACAAACGGAAGCCTCCACAAGAGGACTAGAAGCAAAATCCAGGAGGAGCTCCAGAGTATAAGACCCCTTTTACACTGGGGCGCTTTGTAGGCGCTACAGCGCTAAAAATGGCACCTGCAAACCGACCTGAAACGGCCGCTGCCCTGAGGGCATTCACACTGGAGCGGTGCGCTAGCAGGACGGTAAAAAAAAGTCCTGCTAGCAGTATCTTTGGAGCGGTGAAGGAGCCAAATATGAAAAAGTATAATATGGTTACATTTAATGAAGGTACAACAATCAGCAACTCGCAGGACTCACAGGATTAAAAGAGGCACATCTAAGTACGCAGGCATCCGGGGTAAAGCTGTCCACATAGACCATCCTCTGCACTGCCGACTCTCACCACTGTCAGTCTGCAATCGTGATCGGGAAGACTACTCTGCAGTAGAGCGATCTGAAAGCGAAGCTTCAACTGTTTCATTAAGCGCGGGGTGGAAGGGACGTCGTCGATGGAGGTGCTGTCTATGTGGACAGTTTTACAACAGATGCCTGCACACTTAAATGTGCCTGTTTTAATCAACCATGTGAGTTGCTAAATGTTGTAACTTCATTAAATGTAACCATATTGCTACACTTAGAGGCGTCCCTCTTCTCTTTTATACTCAGTTGTGACATGACGCTACTCGTATATCAAGTCAAGATTTATAAAAAAAATTGTCTCGTCTTGCAAAACTCTCTCAAACCAAGTTACTGTCAAGCCAAGGTTTTACTGTACTTTCTTTTAGGTGAGCTTTCCAGCTTTTCCCCATTTGCATTGTTATTAGTGGTGATCTGAAAGTCCCGGATTCAGATTCAGTTCATGAAGGAAGGAAGAAAAATTTTCAGTGGCGGCCCGTCCATTAGGAGCGCTGCCTCCTCTATCCACGCCACTCCCTATATGTATAATAGACAGATTCATGCATAGTATGAATCTATCCACGCCCACCGCGGTCACCCCCTATTTATGTGTTTGGCCCCTTTTAGGACGCCGGACGCATGAATTACAGCGGTGGGGGTGTTTTTTTTAAACATCTGATTAAAGCCATAATCCCCATGACTAATATTCGGGGACGGAGTGAAACACATTGGGGGCGTGGCCTAGTTGGAGTCCTGGCTGTGGTTGCCACTCTAATCCCCTCTCTAGGACACCTTGGATGTGCGACTTTCAGGGGCTACCCCTTTCTCTTGCACAGGCTTTAAAAATAGGATGGGCTCATGGCACAGAGCATTGTGACATAAGCCCATCCAGGTGTTACAACAGCAAATGTTTATTCACTGTGGAAACACTGATCCTCAATCTGGTCAAACAGAAGCGGTTGGGAGACCCGTTTTCCAATTGGCCAAAAAGAGAAGACTCTCGACTGGCGGCCGACCCATGGAGAGCAGGGTAATGGGAGGCTGCCACCGAGCAGGTGTCGTGGCATACTGTTTGTCGTTCCCCCAAAATTTTTTGCCACCGATTTGGATGCCAAATCCAAACCCCATTGAAGTCAATGGGAGATAAATTCTATGACATCAGTCATTTTGGTAACCCGTTGATCATGGGCAGGTAACAGGTAAATCATATTTATGTCCCTGTTGACCCTCAACCTAAAAGTGCTCCTCCCCCACCTGCAGATTGATGCAGGGAAACAATATGCTTAACTGTACTGCTCTGATCCCCACCAGGCCGTCTCTACTGTTCAACCCAGGCACATGTGTGTGACATTATATGGGATGGACAAGGTGGGTGGACCAGGAGGGATCAGTGCAGCAGAACAGGTAGATCTGTAACAGCAGCTTCTCTGCATGTGGAAGAAATCACTACTGTACGATAGATTACTGTTCCCCCTATACTGTGCCCTCCTGTAAAAATAAAAAGGGGGCCGCACCCCAGTGATCTGTGATCTCGTTCATGTTGTTCAGGTAGCTCTAGATCTAATATGCAAGGGGTAGTCAACCAAATGGTACAGGAAGGCTGGGCACTACCCTGGGGGAACATGCATCAAAAGCAAAAATGTTAAAAAGTATCTGAAACTATAGCACGTGCTTGGAAGTCACCCTCTCTTTGAACCATTAAAACTAAACATAGGGTCACCCAGGCCATGATACACAGCAAAATTGAAGCAACTATTCAGGATAAAATTCTCAAATGTCAAAAAATCTGGCAACCCTGGGGCGATCACTTTCTTCCTCCAGGCTTTGACGAGTCCCTCCTGGAACCCTAAGGCATTGATTTCATGACTACCATGGCTAGGGCCTTGGGCTGGCCCGGAACTGTCAACCTCCCTTTCTTTCTTCCTCTCTTCTTTTCCCCATCCTTTTATCTTCCCCTTTACCTTTTTTTCCTCTCTTTATCTTCTCTCTCCTCAAAACACTAAAGGAATGTAATTTTTTTTTGGTTTTCTCTTTATACACCTCCTGTCCACCAGTTGTGAATACGTAATTGTTCAATGTTGGTTGCTCTGTTTGAGTCAATATGCTTGGAAGGCCCTGCGTCTCTTTTTCGTTATGTACAATGCATATGTAGCACCCTCTACATAGGTAGTTGCTAGATTAGGTTTTTTGTAAGTGTAAGCAAATTTAGGCATTCCAGCTAGGCCTGTTTGCTTTGGTTTGTGTGGGCTGGGAGTGGATCAGAGTTAACAGCTGATGATTCACAGGCAGCATCCTTCTTCTTTCTAGAGCTTTCTGGAAGGTACTAGAAAGAGAAGAGAAGAGGAGAGGTGGAGCTGCCTGGGGTGTGTTAAGGAGCCCTGACCAATCCCCAACCTGGATTGGCAGGGGGTAGACCTCCTTAAATATCTAGAGTCACCCCAGCCTATGAGGAGTTGTCGGGTGGAAGAACTGAGAATGGAGTACTAGGCTGTCGGGACCTTTGAGAGAGCTCCCTAGTCTTGGGGGGGGGGTGACCTTGGGCCTGGGACTCGGGTGCAGGACAGAGCTCTTCAAGAAAGCATGAAGGATCTTGACAGGAGACACAGGTGGAGTCAGAGAGGACAGGAGGAGCTAGCCCTGTCGGGCAAGTCTTCGGGAGGTAACCACCGGTTGCAGCCAGGAGGGCTGGTGAGTGACGTGCAGTCGGGAGGACTGGGGAGGCACACCTGAAAGAACTGGGAGCATGCAGTCAGAGATGGGTGCAGAGCCAGTGGTGAGGACTGCAATGTCATGGGCAGTGGAGTCGGGCAGCTGCAGCCAGAAGGGCTGGCAGGGCTTGAAGAGGGCTGACTGGGAGCAGTAGTCCACCAGCACTAAGGACTTTTCATTTCTTGCTACACCATAGGGGCCTGTGGTTCCTGCCTGCAAAAGGCAACTGCTAAAGCCTGGCTGAGCCAGTGTCAGGCCTAAATATGTGCTATCTGCTCCTGGGAGATAAAGAATTGTGCAGGAGGAAAGAAGAGGAATAGTCTGCAAGCAGGGAAAGTGCTGGAGGAGACTGGAGCAGTAACTTGTGCAGAGAAGTGTATATAGTTGTCCCAATTGATCGTATAATCAATCAATTGGTTGATCGTATAATTAATTGGTAGATTGATATACAAATTGATATACAATCTACCAATTGACTGATATACAATTTGCTGGGCATCTCATAATTCCCTTACCCCATCCAAGTTAAATCCCCTAATAAAAATAACAAAAACAAGCACATGGACTGTTTTCTGCCTAAGAGTGACTGAGGAGTGAAAGCCGGGTGGGCAGGGTGATAGGTGGGCCACATCACTTAGCAGCTCCTATGGGGGTATCGCCACACATAATTAATGTGTTCTTAGAACTGACATACTGTTGAGCTTTGTACTTGCATATATGCAATTTGCTCCCTTTATATTGGAATCTGATTTGTATGCTCTTCTTTAACAATAAAAAATTTGAAAAGAAAAATTGCATCTGGCGGAGATAAGCAATTTTACCCCTCTTATGACCCATGTAACACATATGTGTGGCAGCAAAGAGGGTGGGCTTTAAGGCCCACATGCCACCCATATGCACCCTTGGACAGCTGAGGTTTCTGTGCTTTTAGCACATTTACTACATGCTCCCAGCACAGTGACTGAGCTGTCAGACAGTCTCTAGTCATTATCGGGAGGCATGGGCCGGGCTGAAAGGAGGTAAAAGTGCCTTGAACCTGCCTGTGAAGTGGTGTTGCAGGCAAATGACAGCGTCCGCCCTGTCACTCTGCTTTAAACAGTAAGCTGAGGAATGACTAGTAAGGTATCTGAAGCTAAACAATGAAGACACATCCACTTCTTATTCAAAATGGCTTTAAGGAGATAGCAAAGCGCAGACAGGAAGTCAGTAGCACACTGCATTTCTGGCAGATCAATAGGTTTTTCCTGCAGTGCATGTATTGCAGAGATGTACTGAAAATGTTTTTTTTTTGGCCACACATACACTTTAAATATTTAAAGAATAGCTTAGCCAAGTAACATTTGGAGTAGATTTAATAAAACTGGACTGCACAAAATCTGGTGCAGCTCTGCATTAGACATTTGCAAATCGTTTAGTTCCGAATTTGTCTTAAATTTTGACAAATTTGTTAATTCCAAAATTTCCAAATTTTTTTAATTCAGAAGTTCGGAAATTCAGAAGTTCGGAAATTCAGAAGTTCGGAAATTCAGAAGTTCGGAAATTCAAAAATACGAAAATAAGAATGAAAATCTCAAAATTCGAAAAACCAAAATAATAACCAACTAATAATAACTATTAAATAATAGGTATTGGAATTTCCTTTCAAATTTGGCTGTTGGTGACAGCCAAATTTAGTGTTACTGACAAGTATGAATTTATCCGAATTTACGAATTATCTGAAATAACGAATGCCGTATCTAAACAAATGGAACGTAATGATCTAATAATAAAGAACAACAATAATAAAACATTTTTATTATTATTTATTATTAATTTATTCCATTCCATTTGTTTAGATGCGGCATTATTTCAGATTATTCGTAACTTCAGATAAATTTGTATTCATTATGTTCACAAACAGCCAAATTTGAAAGGAAATTCCAGTACCTATAATTTATTAGTTATTTCAAATTTTACAGATTTTCTTTTTTTCAGATTTTCACATTTTCGAATTTCCAATTTTGGAAATTTGAAAACTTGTAAAATTTTAAAACTTGGAAAATTTGAAAATTTGAAAATTCGAGAATTTTAAAAGCCAAAATGTCTGAATTTTAGAATAAAGCAAAAAAACGAATGAAACGAAAACTAACACTTTTAGTCAGTGCACATGTCTACTCTGCATAGAAACCAATCACCTTCTAACTTCAGCTTGTTTAAATAAGTTTACAAAAAAATGGAAGCCAATTGGTTTCTATGCAGCACCAGAATTTTTGCACTCTGCAGTTTTAGTAAATCAACCCCCTTGTCTTCCCCTTTGGCACCATCAGTCCTAACCTTCTGCAAGGTCAGTTTTTGATAGTGTCAGAGCTTGCACTGGGTTCACTTTTTCTTCCTCCTCCTCACATGACAGTGCTTTGGCATGACAATTGACCAATCAGACCTGGAAGGACGACACATGCTCCTTCACATCCAGAAGGACTGGGTATGTAATGAAAGCTCAGACAAAGCAACAGAGACTTGGGGCAGCATGCTGAAGAAGATTATCAGCTGGTGTGGGCTTCTTTTCACAAAAGACCCTATTGCTTTGCCAATCCCCGATCACGTAGTCTTCACTAATAAGTGCAATTAGAAATGGGGACATGAAAACAATCTATGACATTTTTTTCTTTAGACACAAGATTTAAATTAGCCTCTCTTTCTTTTAAATATATATTACAAACATTATTAACAGTGTTCACTTACAGACAGTAGAGGAATCACAACTTTCCCAAGAAAATCAGGAACTTTATCTCCGTCTTCATCAAAAACGGTCACCTCTAGTGTGTCGTGAAGATCCTTGATAGGACTAAAACAGAAAATTTTTTTACATTAACCATCTCCTTAATATTAGATAAGAACTTGTAAATTTAACCAGGAAACAGAACAAGGATGCACACATGGCTTCAAGCAAAAAATGGACACAACCGATCCAAGGAGCTAATCCCGGCTCACAACCATAGGCAATATCAAGAAGAGAAGACGAAATTGATTGCACACTTGAATCCAAGAGATGCTGTAGAAATGTCTTTATTTTCATGAGCCAGACAAAATTGCAATGATGATCAGTTGATGCGTTTCACACAAAAAGAACCATGCTTCTTCACAAGCACGGTTCTTTTCGTGTGAAACGCGTCAACTTATCGTCATTACAATTTTGTCTGGCTCATGACAAAGACATTTCTACAGCATCTTTTGGATTCAAGGGTGCAATCAAAGTTTTCTTCTCTTCTTAGTACATTTAACCACTTGACCTCCAAAAGATTTACCCCCCCCCCCTTTTAGACCAGGCCATTTTTTGCCATGCGGCACTACGTTATTATAACTGACAATTGCGTGGTAATGCGATGCTGTACCCAAATAAAATATGTGTCTTTTTTCCCCCTACAAATAGAGCTTTCTTTTGGTGGTATTTGATCACCTATGTGTTTTATTTTTTATACTATAAAAAAAAAAAAAAAAAAAAAAATTCTGAAAAAAAAAAAAAAAAAAAAAAAACACACAATATTTTTTACTTTCTGCTATAAAACATATCCAGTAAAAAAGGTCTTCATAAATTAACGCCAATATGTATTCTGCTATGTGTTTTTGGTAAGAAAAATCCCAATAAGCGTATATTGATTTGTTTCTGCAAAAGTTATAGCGTCTACAAACTATGGGATAGATTTATTTGTTTTACTAGTAATGGTGGCGATCAGTGACTTATAGGGGAACTGGGATATTGCGGCAGAGATTTGGACACTGACACCTTTGAGACTTTTTAGGGACCAGTGATAACAATACAGTGATAAATGCTAAAAGATATGCACTGTCACTGTACTAATGACACTGTCTAAGAAGGGGTTAACATCAAGGGTGATCAAAAGTGTTAACTGTGTGCCTAAACGGATACTAGCCCAGGCTTTGCTGAAACAGGATCCATACCTTCCCTCCTATCAGAATGACAATCTGCCTTATTTACACAGGCAGAACGCCATTCTCTCTCTCTGCAGATTGATCGGTGTGTCTGGCTGGATATCGAGTCTGTGGTATCCATTGGTAGGCTAGGTACCAATCGGTTGGCATGATGCATTGTGAACACAAGAGGTCGACCACTTGGCATGGTTGCCGTTCAGCGTCCTCTTGTGTTCAGGTCAAATAATAAAAATTTTACATTCCCTCAATGGGCATATCCATGCCTTGCTTCCCATTTTTCATTACAGGGTGGTCTATAGCAGTAACGGCGAGCCTTGGCACCCCAGATGTTTTGGAACTACATTTCCCATGATACTCATGCACTCTGCAGTGTAGTTGAGCATCATGGGAAATGTAGTTCCAAAACATCTGGAGTGCCAAGGTTCATCATCACTGGTCTACAGCAACCTTGTTCAACCAAGATGACCAGGCACCCTGGGGTGCCTTGAGGTTTTTTCATGGGTGCCTTGGCCAAATGCCTAAAAATTATCCAAATACAAGTCAGTGTGGATGAAGCCTGCCTTTAAGTTACACAAAGCCACATGTTTTCATTATGCACCATTACAACCTTCTGCAGGCATCTTAACGACCAATAGGGTCATCAGTTGATAAGGGAGATGTCATTCGCCTGCACAGCATCCTCATTTGACCCTCCCCTGTCCCTCTCCCTCAACGTTGGGGGGGTCACATTATCTGAGTGATGGAGAAAAACTGAGGGAGAAGAAACATTGGAATACTAGTCTGTACCAGTTTGCAAAAGTGTATTTGCTTTGGAAGAATAAATCAACTCTAACGTTGGGTGTCCTACTTGGACTTGTGGATGTTGCTGCATTATGTAAAACTATTAGAATGGTTTTTACATTTTAGAATGGCATCCCCCGAGACGGACCATCGTTTTTTCACAAGTGCCTTGACTGAAACAAGGTTGAGAAACACTGGTCTAGAGTATTTCTTGTGAATGAGAAACTTTTTCAGACCTCACACAGGCACAAACTCCCATTTACAATGAAAAGATCTGAGCTTCTCACTTTTGCTGCAAGCAAACAGAATATTGGCATGTATTAAAAAGGGGATAAAACGATAATCCTCCCGCTCTACAAAACTCTGGTCCAGCCGCACCTGGAGTATGCTGTCCAGTTCTGGGCACCAGTCCTTAGGAAGAATATACTGGAAATGGAGCGAGTACAAAGAAGGGCAACAAAGCTAATAAAGGGACTGGAGGATGATAGTTATGCGGAAAGGTTGCGAGCACTGAACTTATTCTCTCTGGAGAAGAGACGCTTGAGAGGGGACAGGATTTCAATATACAAATACCGTACTGGTAACCCCACAATAGGAATAAAACTTTTTTGTGGAAGGGAGTTTAACAAGACTCGTGGCCACTCATTAAAATTAGAAGAAAAGAGGTTTAACCTTAAACTACGTAGAGGGTTCTTTACTGTTAGAGCGGCAAGGATGTGGAATTCCCTTCCACAGGCGGTGGTCTCAGCGGGGGGCATCGATAGTTTCAAGAAACTATTAGATAAGCACCTGAACGACTGCGATATACAATGTAATACTGACACATAATCACAGACATAGGTTGGATTTGATGGACTTGTGTCTTTTTTGACCTCACCTACTATGTAATTATGTAACCTCCCACCAGGTAGCAGCATCAAAGGTAAGGCTGCTAAAATGTTTAGCTGGAATCAGTGGCAGCTGGAGGGTTCTCCTTTTGGGGGGGGGGGGGGGGGCGGCAAACAGACAACATCTTTCCCCCCCTCCCACAGCACGGCACTGACAGCATACCCTATCCTCCCTCCCGCTATCCAGCACTTACCCGCTCGTGTGATGGAGCTGTGGTGTCCTCTCCTGGAGAGTGGGCAGCGGTGGCTCCAGTGCCCGCTCAAGTTTTTGTCAAGCTTGTGTCTCCTCTAACGCCAAAGCGCAAGGCATCCAATAGGATCGCCTGACGCTGGCCAATTGGGAAACGGGTTTCACGACCTACCTCCTGATTGGCAGGGAGGAACGTCAGTGTGAAAAAAAGCAGATAATTAATTTGCCATCGTCACACAACAGGGTGGGAACAGAGCGCAATGCTCTGCTCTCCGAGGCCACCCATTTTTGAAGCCTATTAGACCCTCTGGCTCTAATCAGGTGCTTCAAAAAAACACCTCCCATTTGGAATCCATGGTCCGGCACCACTGATGAGTAGATCAGGGGACTGGCCACATGAATAGTAGAGGCGGCGCCCGAGAGCCCTCTATGGACAGACAACCACTGGCTGGAATGTGATTACAGTTCAACTTAATGGCTTATTCAAATATGCAAATCAGACCCGTCCGTGCATGGTCTATACACTTTAAAGGCCTATAAAATACCATCTGAATCACACATTTAACAATGTATAGGTTATTAAATTAAAATAAACTCCCATTACAAAAGAAGGCACATTTTCCATTTAAAGAGTAGATGTCAATACATCACAGCATAGTTATTGGACCCCTCACAAAATAGATGTCTGTATTTCCAGTAGAACGCACTGATGCTCCAGTGACAGGTGTTTGAGATATGCCAAGGTTCAGTGCGGCACAGCGGGTGGCTTCTGTGTTGTCATTTTATGCAAATAATTAGATAGTGTTGTTATAATATCCACAACCGTTACACATGGAGATAGTGGCTGGGGAGCTCTGCCGATAGCGAATTATTTTATTTTATGCAGCTGCATATAGAAATATACAGTAGTCAAGTGTTATTGCCTAATTCTTATATAAAGGAGCTTTCAATATATTAGAAATTAACCAAACCTGACTAATTACTTAAAAAAAAAAAAATGCAAGCTTTCCAAATATACTAGGTTTTTATAGCAGCAGACATTGCGTTAAAAAAAAAACTCGCATTTTCAATCTGACAAAAAGTAGTACCCATTTTATTTCATTTTATTTTTTTGTGCAAACGTAACAAATAATTCCATATTTAATTTTCAGATTAACTAGGAATAATACCACTGCTAAATGTTTCGCTTCACATTGCATCTGCGGGTTTTCGGCGATCTGAATACTTTGAAGTGTAAAGGAGGGACCGATCCCTCCATAAAGAGTACCTGTCACCACCTATTACTGTCACAAGGGATGTTTACATTCCTTGTGACAGCAATAAAAGTGATCAAATTTTTTATTTTTTTTAAAAAACAATTTATTAATTAAAAAATGAATAAAATAAATAAGAACAAAATAAAATTAAAGCGCGCCCCCCCCCCCCCCCATTGCCACGAGCTTGCTCAGCAAATTAAACGCATATGGAAGTCGCGCCCGCATATGTACACGTGTTCAAATCACACATGTGAGGTATTGCCGCGATCGTCAGAGCGAGAGCAATAATTCTAGACCTCCTCTGTAACTCTAACCTGGTAACCGGAATTTACCTATTGAGATTTTTAGGTACTGTAGTTTGTCGCCATTCCACGAGTGCATGCAATTATAAAGTGTGGCATGTTTGGTATCTATTTACTCGGCGTAACATTATCTTTCACATTATGCAAAAAAATTGGGCTAATTTTATTGTTTCGTTTTTTTAAAATTCATGAAATTGTCCCTTTCCCCAAAAAGTTGCGTTTAAAACACCGCTGCGCAAATACCAAGTGACATAAAATATTGCAACAAAAGCCGTTTTATTCTCTAGAGTCTCTGCTAAAAAAAAAAATTATATATATATATATATATATATATATATATATATATATATATATATATATATATATATATATATATATAATGTTTGGGGGTTCTAAGTAATTTTCTAGCAAAAAATATGGATTTTAGCTTGTAAACACCAAATGTCAAAAATAGGCTTAGTCATGAAAGGGTTACCTGGCACAGTCCAAAGCTGAACAGTGTAGGGGCTTTGATTTTTTATTTATTTTTTGTATATTATCTAAGGGGGGTGGCCGGGCACAACTTTTAAATAAATATACAGCTGCCCAAGAACAGTCCTACATGGACAGTTCCCAAGTCAGACTTGACAAAAAGCTTGAGAACTTCAGATTTCATTATGACTGCGGAGGCCTCAAATTCCAATTACAAATTAAACAATCTTCCTTTAAAATCCATTGTTTATATAAAGATTGTTCAGACATTTGGCAGCTTTCAGGCAAATTTGGACAAGTCACAAATTTCCTGTTGCAATTGGTAGTTATTACATCTTATTTAGCAAATATGCTATCAAATGACTGCTAGAAACACTTGACTCTGGAGGGTCAACAGCATAAACTGCATGGGAGATTTTATTAACACTTTTTTGTTCTGTATGGCGATAGTATGCTTCATGAGATCAATGACTTTTACCTACGGAGGTTACTACTTTCTGGAAATGATCAGGTTCTACCTAAATATTATGTATTGACTACTTACAAAGTAAAGACTTTATTCCATTCAGGATTTAGATTTTTGTAAACTGTATGTGTCTGAAGCCGATCATTTCCCACTTCTAGGACGCAGAAAGGATCACTTTTACCTGGGGGGGAAAGAAAATCAATTACCATACAATTGTATCAAATAACAATATAACAGACTATCAGGCCATACACAGATGTCAGGAATCAAACTAAAGGAATTTACTGTGCATTGACCAAAAAAAAAAATTATAATAATTAAATAAGATCAAGCTGCTCCTACTTAACTTACTCAATTATTTTATTAATAATAATAACAAATTATATATATATATATATATATATATATATATATATATATATATATATATATTTAGTTTTTTTACAAACATTCACTTTTCAATAAGAACAATCCCTATTCCTTTGATACGTCATCCTCAACGCATTATGGGACTTAAAAGTGCTTAATGCAAGCACACCCAACAAGCCTAAAGTTTGGCAAACCAAATAAATTTTTTTTTAAAAAAAGATACAAAAAGGTTTTCATGCCAGATTAATAACCAGTGATATTGGCCAGTATATGACCAACATTATAAAGAGTGTTGGATGTGGCTTTCGGCTTTTTTTTTTTTTTTTTTTAAGGAAAAGATTTTGGGAGTAGAGACCAAGTGTTTCCAAACTTTCTGAACAAAGGGTCGATTGACTGGACTGTCCTTCAGAATTTAGAAAGGCCGGACTGTGTCCAGTGGAAGTAGAAAATGTCCCATTGTCAGTGGAAGTACACATTGGTCCAGGCTTGGTGGCCAGTAGGATTAAAAAAAATTTACATAGTGCCTGTAGTAATTAGGAGGAGGAATAATGCCACATCATTGACATCAGTGGCAGGAATGCGGCCCCGTCATTGGTGTCAGTGGCAGGAATGCGGCCCCGTCATTGGTGTCAGTGGCAGGAATGCGGCCCCGTCATTGGTGTCAGTGGCAGGAATGCGGCCCCGTCATTGGTGTCCGTGGCAGGAATACGGCCCCGTCATTGGTGTCAGTGGCAGGAATGCGGCCCCGTCATTGGTGTCAGTGGCAGGAATGCGGCCCCGTCATTGGTGTCAGTGGAAGGAAGAGTGCCCCGTCATTGGTGTCAGTGGAAGGAAGAGTGCCCCGTCATTGGTGTCAGTGGAAGGAAGAGTGCCCCGTCATTGGTGTCAGTGGAAGGAAGAGTGCCCCGTCATTGGCGTCAGTGGAAGGAAGAGTGCCCCATCGGTGGCGTCAGTGGAAGGAAGAGTGCCCCGTCGGTGGCGTCAGTGGAAGGAAGAGTGCCCCGTCGGTGGCGTCAGTGGAAGGAAGAGTGCCCCATCGGTGGCGTCAGTGGAAGGAAGAGTGCCCCGTCGGTGGCGTCAGTGGAAGGAAGAGTGCCCCGTCGGTGGCGTCAGTGGAAGGAAGAGGGCCCCATCGGTGGCGTCAGTGGAAGGAAGAGTGCTCCATCGGTGGCGTCAGTGGAAGGAAGAGTGCCCCATCGGTGGCGTCAGTGGAAGGAAGAGTGCCCCATCGGTGGCGTCAGTGGAAGGAAGAGTGCCCCATCGGTGGCGTCAGTGGAAGGAAGAGTGCCCCATCGGTGGCGTCAGTGGAAGGAAGAGTGCCCCATCGGTGGCGTCAGTGGAAGGAAGAGTGCCCCATCGGTGGCGTCAGTGGAAGGAAGAGTGCCCCATCGGTGGCGTCAGTGGAAGGAAGAGTGCCCCATCGGTGGCGTCAGTGGAAGGAAGAATGCCCCATCGGTGGCGTCAGTGGAAGGAAGAATGCCCCATCGGTGGAGTCAGTGGAAGGAAGAATGCCCCATCGGTGGCATCAGTGGAAGGAAGAGTGCCCCATCATTGGAAGGAATAGTGCTCCATCACTGGTGTCAGTGGGAGTAATAGTGGCCCAAGAGCCAGATAAAAGCAGGTAATGGGCTGCAGTTTGGAGACTACTGCTTTAGACAAAGCACAGAAACTGTATGAAGGCTCCATTTACAAAATTGTGTGCAACATATTTCTACTGAGCTAGATGCGATGCTAGGAAGTATATGAAGACAACTAGCAATTTTACACCCTAATTTATACAGGAGATATAAAACAGTTCACCTTCATTGGCCCAACCGAATACAGTATTATAAAAAGGTACAGTAACGTTAGGAACCTGTACAGAGACGAATGTCATCATAATGTCCAAACCCAAAAGGAGGTAATTTCTCTGTTGCATGTCAGGGGCTTAAAAACAAACTCTGCACCTAGAGAAGGTATAGAGGAGAGAATGGGGGGCAAAAATATTGTATCTGAACACCAACCTTATGCCTTAGCTTTGAATCTCTCTCTCTCTCTCTCTCTCTCTCTCTCTCTCTCTCTCTCTCTCTCGACCCCCCCCCTCGCCCCCCTCACCCCTCTGTTGCTATTTTTCCTCTGGCTCAAGGCCATCTGCCCCGAACCAGACTCCAAATATGCCTTAAAAAGGCTCAATAGGACAGGTAACAGTTAAAGGAAACAAAGCCCTGCCTATGTTCTTCCACATTTCCCACTCATTGCCCAGAAGCCAAACTTCATAATAAAAAGACTTCTCTAGGATACACCAGAGTAAGCAAGTACAAGATTCCATCCATGCAATAGGGCTGTGGAGAACTAACTTGGATGATGAAAAAATAAAGCTCTCATTCTCTGTGGCTAACCTTGGCTCGCAGAAGTCAAACTCCAAGGCAATGAAGCAGTTAAACACTCTAGATCTGGCTACGATTTGTCCTTAAGTGCCATGTATTAGCAGAGTTTTTATCCCCAGCGAAAGTTACACTGGTAATCCATAAACTTTACCAGCCATCACGAAAAAAAGACTTTATCAGCAAAAAAACATTATCTTGACAGAATAACGGCCTTTTAGGTTTACGGCTCCAGTGCACAACGCCTACATTGATTTTTTATTTCTACATATGTTGCACTAGTGGTTTCTTCTAAATTGCCAAACTGTGTTTAATGATGAAAAGTTATGGAAACTGATCGTTTCTGCTCTCCTGATTCCAGGTTAAAAATCTTTTTACTGACATTTGTTTTGAAGGCTGAGTTTGAAGATACCAAATGCACTTTATTGATCCCATCAACAGACACTTAAGGGCAACTCTTGCAATTTTGCCATGATACACTTTATCTCAAAATGAGATTTTTTTTTTATCTTAACCTCCTTGTAGCTTAAAAAAAAAAAAAAAAAAAACCTGTATTGAACTACAGCATTCCAGATATAAAACACATCAAATAATCTTTGTATAAAAACAGCAATTAGATGGTCTTTCCTACATGAGATATTGTAAACTGACTTTTAAAGCACAATGCTAAAGAAATATTTTATTAAGGCTTTTCAAATGAATGTTATGTACAATATTTTTAGTGCAAGACCTCGGTTTAATTCTAAAAGAATTTAAATGTTGCATGTGCCAGTATTGGCAGAAAAGTCATCAGTTCCCTAACTGGGACTGGTTAAAAAGATCTGCATAACAAAAATCACTAAAGTAGACCTTTTTGAGAAATAAAAATTGGTTAAAAGGACTAAAAAACCTGGAATAAATGTATCAGATATATTCTTTACATGCCATAATTTACAATATTTTGAGGGACAGTATATGCCAATATATTCCAGAGTTCAAAATTATTTGAAATGCCTTACTGTAGGTGATGGAATACCCAAAAATATAATAATGGAACCTTGGAGGCACCATCCCAAAGAAAACCAGTATCAGATAAAAACCCACCCTATATAGGGGGGAAGCAATGGGAGACTATTAATGTACCTCCGGGGTTAGTAACCTACAAATTTGATACAAAATTCCACGACAACCATCAATGCACAACCATTAATCACCTAATCTTTGGTACAGGAGATGTTTTGTAAGACATTTCATCTGTTAAGAGATCTATATTATAGAGGGCAACCAATCATTTTTGAGATGGAGTGGAATTACATTACAAAGTGTGTCTAAAAAGTTTGGTGAATGGAATCAGAAAACAAACAAAACAAATTGCCTTTTATTGGCCTTCAAAATAATAATCGCCATCCCTCACAACACACTTTTGGCAATGTTAATGAAGCTTCTGGAAACTATCAGCAAAGGCCTCTTTAGCAATCGATGGCAGAACCGCTGTCACACATTTCTTGGATTGCTGCCACATCCACAAAACGTTCTCCTTTGATGACACTCTTCAGGCGAGGAAACAGAAAGAAGTATGCAGGTGGCATATTAGGGGAGTACGATGGATGATCGAGAACAGGTACACTGTGGTGAGCGAAGAATTGGCGCCCACGGATCGCACAGTGTGCAGGCACTTAATGGTACAGCAACAACCATTGTCCAGTCCTGTGCAACTCTGGCCGAAACACGGTGGCTGTTGTCTGTCAGTTTGTGCAACACAAACCAAAAACAAATCTTCAGCTTACCCAAATCTTTGCGGACGATGGTGCGCACCCTGCCCTTGCTAATGCCCAATGCCTCCACCATCATTCGAAGATCATGTCTGGAGTTTTATTTGATGAAGGCCAACAAAAATGTAGCTCATCCTTAGTCCTTTCCTTCCCATCCTGAGAGCAAATTTTGTATATTTTCTGCAAATGGCTTCCATCCCGTACGCTTGCACCAACATTTCATGTGTCTCTGTCGACAATTTCCCCAATTTGTAACAGAACTTGATGTTCACTCATTGCTCAATTGCACTGTGACCCTACATCTCACATGGACTATGTTCGACTGAGCGTAGTGGGTTTACCCTGACAGTCACGGGTACTCCACGCTAGGTAGCACTTCTCAAAGTGTCTCTGGATGGGCCAGATGCACGTGCAGGCACATGGCTATGTTGCCGTTGAGATATCCGACCATTCACTGATCTTTATAGACACAACATGTGTCCTCCTATAGCTCAGTTTATTACACCATTTTCCAGTAATGAGAATTATGTAGTGATATGCTTTAAAGAGACTAGTTGTAATGGTTTTCAAATACAGTAATAACCTTGGATTGAGAGTAACTTGGTCTGAGAGTGTTTTGCAAAACAAGCAGCATTTTTTTTTAAATAAATTTTGACTTGATAAACGAGCAATGTCTTGATATACAAGTAGTGTCATGTCACAACTGAGTATAAAAGAGAATAGAGGAGCCTCCAAGTGTAGCAATATGGTTACATTTAATAAAGGTAAAACATTTAGCAACTCACATGGTTGATGATTAAAACAGGCATGTATGCAGGCATCTGGGGTAAAGCTGTCCACATAGACCATCCCCTACACCGCCATCGACTTCATCCCTTCCACACTGCTCTCCACATGCACTTCAAGCCTTGCTTTCAGATCGCTCTGCTACAGGGTAGTCTTCTGGGTCACGATTGCAGACTGACAGTGGTGAGAGCCGGCGGTGCGGGGGGCGGTCTATGTAGACAGCTTTACCCCGGATGCCTGCATACTTAGATGTGCCTCTTTTAATAATCAACCATGTGAGTTGCTAAATGTACCTTCAATTAAAGGTAACCAGATTTCTACACTAATGCCCCATACACACTATCAGATTTTTTGCTGATTTTTGTCTTCAGATTTACCAAAACCATATAATATGAGGTCAAACCTTAGGAGTTTCAATTTGTATGCAATCAGGCAGGTCCTTCACTACACGGTTTTGGTAAATTTGAAGACAAAAATCAGCAGAAAATCTGATAGAGTGTATGGGGCTTTAGAGGCGCCTCTTTTCTCTTTTATACTCTGGAGCTCCTGCTGGATTTTTCTTCTAATCCCCTTGTGGAGGCTTCCATTTGTGGATGCATATTTTATGGTTACACAACTTATCACATTGCTATAATCTTTTTATATGGACTATAAACTGAAGGATTATGACTAAATGGTTGTGAAACGAATCATCTGAGTTTCCATTAATTCTTATGGGAAAATCCACTTTTATATATATATACACACGAGTGCTTTAGCATGTTTCCAGAACAAATTATACTCACAATCCAAAGTTTTACTGTATGTTTGAAAATCTGAGATCATTCAAGGATCACTCACCATAAGTGTGGAATTTTTTTGCCCTTAACTGTTGCAAATGAAAAATTGTTTAGCCTTCTTTTTAAAAATGATCATACCACTTTGGTGATTGTTGCTTGTTGTATGTGCTTAGCAACATTTAATTGCTACTAACATCACTGATTCATTGGAGACAGGACAGCCCTAAATAAAGGGAATCCAAAAAACTTTACTTGGATTACAACAATCGAATAAAGCAACTTCCGAGTCAAAAATCATTTGTCCATCTCTAAATTTTCATTCACATTAAGCTTTGCCTTTTCTGATTGAAGCATGGTGCTCACTTTGGCTGGACTTCATATAACCTTTACTTAACCTTTTCATAGATAAAGAATATAAAAAAAGAAAAGAAAAAAAAAGAAAAAATAAGCTTGGGAAAGAGCTGTGACATTTTAAGTTGATTAGTCCTTAATGTAACAATAACACATCTGACAGATATTAAATCTTGCATGAAAACATGGAAGCGACCTTCCCATGTTTGCTCATTCTGAACATTCAAACCATCATACAACTGACATCAAAAGGCTCGTTATTTGTCATCTACAGTCAACAAAGACTCAGAACTGCTGCCATTTAAAAGAGTTATAAATGTCCTTTAGTCACATGCAACTATACATCCAATTGAATTTTTTACAGTCACATAAAAATATTGATATTCCAAGTATAGTGACAAATTCCAAATAAAAGTCCATAAAATCAAGTGCTCAAAAAAAAAAAAAAAAAAGTCCATGAAAGTGCAGGAAGTGATTCCAATCTCCAGAACAGCCCCAAGGTTTCCAATAGGGACAGGAGTAAAACTGAATGCTTACCAGACCACAATGGTCTTCATACTACTGAGTAGCCAAAAGCACTTGAGGGATAAATCCCAAACATGCCCATGGTGGGTGGCATATTTCAACTCTTTATTCCTGCTCCACTCACATGGTAATGGAATATGTAAGGAAATCAAAGCTCATAGTGTAGTATATCAATTCTATGATGTAATCACGGACTCAGGGTCCGGATCGACTGTAACAACCTTCGTGTAAAAAAAGGAGTACCAGAAAGACCAATGTAACAGCACCTACTTAAACAGTACAATATCCTGAGAGCAAATAGCACAACTTATCTGTAGGGTACATGTTTAACAAGGGGGAGGGGGGGGTATGGGGGAACAAAAGGAGGGTAAAAGGAAGGGTAGAAGAGAAAAGATAGAAAAGAAATAGAAATAAGTAGACAAGGAGCAAGACTGCGGTTCAAGGCAGCCTTCACAGAGAAGTCCACACCAGCGCCTTCCGAAATAGGCCAGCAGACACCTAATTAGACGATCCACTAAGATCGGGGAACCTATCAACCCGTGGACAGGCTATCAAATGAGTCCGAATATTTGAACTGAACCTATGGGGACCAAGTATTATGAAATCTTTCAGAAGATTCATTAGCTGTAGCCAGCGTCTCTTCCATTGCGAATATTCGGTTAACTTCCCTCAGCCATTCTCCAACTGATGGGGTTGAAGTCGACTTCCAATACCTAGGAATCAGGGACTTAGCGGCAATAAGGAGGTGCTTCGTTAAAGATCTTTTGTATCTGCCAAGAGGCCAATCAGAGATATGAAGCAGGCAGCAAGCCGGTGTCAGAGGTAGGGTCGTGCTCGTAATGTGTAAAATCAGATCACAAATTTTGCCCCAGAATTCAGAAATCCAGGGGCAATTCCACCATATGTGCAACATGTCTCCTTTGGCCTCACCACACCTCCAACAGAGGTCCGTGGAAGCAGGGTACCATCTCTTTACTTTTTCTGGAGTGGCATACCATTGTGACAATAGTTTATAAGAGTTTTCCTGTAGCCTAGTGCTAATAGAGCACTTGTGAGCCAAAATACACGCGTTTTGCCACTGCAGATCTGTAAAGCGAGTCTGGAGTGACTCATTGATCCCTGAAACGTATCGGCTCCGTACGCCCATGCTGCTGGAGACATGTGCACATAAGCGATGTCGTCCTCTCCACCGGCCTGCCCTCCAAGCAAAGAGTTTCAAAAGGGGTAGGGTCTCTCAACATCTCCTTCCGTCTCAAGGGTGCCATTACATAGTGACGTGCCTGTCTATAATTCCAAGAGGGGAGCACCCGGGGTTCGGGGCCACTCAGCAAGTCGACCTGAGAAAGAAACTGTCCAGACTGTGTCAGATGTAGAGCCAGAAGGGGTAACGTACCCCTCCAGGCGAATGTACTTGTGTCCAATCCCAGAGGGAAATCCGGGTTGTTCAACAAGGGGGTCAAAGGTCCCGGTGAAGTAGCAATTAGATACTCTGCAGTGGTTTTGTGAAAGACTTGTAAAGTTGCCCTGATAAGAGGGTGTTGTAACAATTCTGGGGGGCATTTAGCCCAGGGTATCCACGGGGAGAATTTTAAAGGGGTATGGGAAACTGCCTCCTCTAAAGCTACCCAGTCTTTATTTTCAGAGTGACAATGCCAATCTATAACTCTGGCCAAATGTGCGGCGTAATAGTAAAGCTTGAAATTCGGGAAGCCTAAGCCTCCCACTGCCTTCGGCCTCATCAACAGGCGAAGGCTAACGCGCGGCTTCTTGCCGGCCCATACAAATTTCCAGAGTACAGACTGTAATTGTTTAAAAAACTGACCGGTACCGTGATTGGTAAGGTACGAAAAAGATAAAGCAGTCTAGGGAGCACCACCATCTTTATTATTGCCGCCCTCCCAAACCAAGAGAAGGACTTAAGGGACCACTTAGTTAAATCGGATTGAATCCGCTGTAGCATGGTCGTAAAATTTTTGGAAAAGACACTGCCGAGCTGAGAGGGCAGCAAGATTCCCAAATATTTAAGCGTATTTACCACCCATTTAAAGGAGTTATTTGTCTGAACCTGAGCTAAAATCTCGGGCGGGAGCGAAATATTCATGGCTTCTGACTTAGTATAGTATATCAATTCTATAGTAGCAGACTGGCATATCAATAAAGCTGCAACATAGTAACATCCACTATATGAGCCTTCTGGTCGATGGCTTAGGAGTGATGATGTCACGTTAGGTGCCGCCCTAGGCCTTTCACCCCTGACAATGTCAAACTTAGGCACATCCCTAAGAGTTTCGTCATAACGTGACGTCATCACGCACAGCGGCTGCTGGCTGGAAGGATCATATAGTAGATGTTATGGTTTTGCAGCTTCATTTTTATGCCAGTTTGCTACTAATATAAGTGCACATTCTTCAAAAAAAAAAAAAAACATGTTTTTTTATTGATATACTGCACTATGAGTTTTCATTTCTTTACATATCCCGTTGCTGTGTGAGCAGAGTGAGGTTAAAGGGTTGGAACATCCCAACCACAGTGGGAAACAAGTGGGAATGTTTGGGATTTATCCCTCAAGCAGTTTTGGCCACTCAGTAGTATAGGGGCCATAGTGGTATGGCTCACTTTTACTCCTGTCCCTATTGCTATATTTCACATATTTTGACAGCGCTGCACAATATGTATTGTTATTTATGGAAGTTTTGCATCATGAACCTTGTGTTGGCTGCTTTACCTTTTTTTTTTTTTTTTTTTTTTTTGGCGAGCATACTACGCTGAGTGTGAATTTTTACCTTATACATGTGTTTTGATATTCGTGGTACATACCCATCTGGAATGTTCTATCATAATTTAATTTTTTTCTGGAATGATCCATCACAAAACTTTTCTCTTCCCTTCTAGGGTCAATTTCTCTAGCTAGCTTTTAGGACATTTTCCATGTTACTGCCCCCCCCCCCCCGCCCCCATTTAGTAATTCTAATGTTAAGACAGAAATTCAGCAGATGACATTATTGGCTTGGTTTTTAAAAACTGTAACTTCCGTCATCCTATGACTTGGTTCACTAATTGTCACAATGTCGGAAGGATTAGATGTCACTCAGGGTTCTTATGTAGGTTGAGGGGCTCCAGGATGTCTGAGTGCAAAACAGCGGCGGGCGGTCCACAAGGGGCGCAGACCCCCTAATCTCCATGCGCCACCCCCTAATCTCTTCGTGGAGCACATTCTGAGAGACTAAGGCCTCTAATTGGCTTAAAAAAGGATGGGCTCGGTGTGCAAAGCACTGCGCCCAGAACCCACCCAATTGTGACATTAGCAAATCAATATGCGCTATTGTCTCTCGGCAAATCAAGATAAGAGGCGGAACTTAAGACCGGTTTAGCCAGGAGGAGAAGCCAGGGAAGCCATGACCTGGATGGGGCAAGTGTGGACCTGACGGGGGGGTGGTTTGCTGCCCCCCCTTCCCCCAACAAATGGATAGAAGTAAAAGGCGCAACACACTAGTACCTCAGAGGTGACCATATAAAATTCATAAAAGTCCAATAATAGGTATGTGGTGGGTAGTAGGTCTGTGAGTCAGGGCTGCCACTGATGTAGACCAGAAGCCAGAAATCCAGTAGAGGTGAGAAAGACTAGGAGAGGGATGCCTCTGAATAAAAAAGTAAACACTTTAATAAAAAAAAAAATCAATATTGACTCACATGGGAGAAAGCAATGTTGCACATGGGTGAGCTGGATACTGTCCAGGAACAGAGTCAGGATAGATGATCAGGTCACGATGAAGTCCACTTCTCACTAGTATAGTGGAAGTCCTGCTGGGAGCCCCGGCTCTGACATCTCACCACGTCTACTCCTCTGGATATCTGATGTCCCAGCAGGACTTCCACTATACTAGTGAGAAGTGGACTTCACCGTGACCTGATCATCTATCCTGACTCTGCTCCTGGACGGTATCCAGCTCACCCATGTGCAACATTGCTTTCTCCCATGTGAGTCAATATTGCTTTAATTAAAGTGTTTACCTTTTTATTCAGTGGTGCCCCTCCCCTTTTCTTCCGTCCAATAAATGGAGCACCAGCCACCGCTGGTGCAGAAAATAGGTTTTGCAGCATTCTCTGGGATTGGCAACTCCTGGATTGGATTCTGGAGCCCAGATGCTTTGTAGAGAATTGGGAGGGATGAAGCCTCCAACATTTTGTCCAGATTTTACTGGAAACCAACAGTCTGAATGTCCATGTGTGCACAGCCTTGTTAATACAAGGGCAGTCTATAGTTCAAGGCGCCTTCCTCTGGAGACAAGCTGCTGCAAGAGCAGTGTGTATGAACCAGCACTGGGAGTGTCTCTTTTGGGGTCTAATTTTACCAGACCATCTTGTGAGAGAGGTATTAAGAGATGGAGATTTACTATAACTGAAGAGAGCAAAATCTGGTGCAGCTCTGCATAAAAACCAATCAAATTCCAGGTTTTATTGTCAGAGCTTAATTGAATGAGCTGAAGTCATTGCAAGTCAAGGCAGCAGCGGCGGCGGCTTCCCCCCTCGTCTCCTACATGTCCTGGCCGTCGCTTCTCCTCTTGGCCAATCTGGTCTTGGGACTCCTGGCCAATAGGGTCTTAGGACTAGCTTCCTGATTGGCTGAGAGGAGAAAACGGGAAGACATTAGCAAATACTAATTTGCTAATGTTGTACAACGGGGTGGGCTCAGAGTGCAATGCTCTACTCTGAGCTCACCCTTTTTTAAAGCCAATTAGAGCCTCAGGTGCTTCCAACAAAAAATTCCATATATAAATCCATGTGCCCCTAATGAGGGGCGCCACTGGTGGCGAGTCTGCATGGAGACAAGCTAAAAGATTATGCAGTCTGAATAGCCTAAATGCTGTAAAATGTTAATTTTACTATGGTTACACTGAAAACACCTGGAAAGGGTAACCTTGTATGAGTTTGTGTTCCTTTAAATTTAAATAAAAGTGGGCAAAAAGCCCTGAAATGTACTTCACTAGCTAGACTGAGGTACCATAAAAAGGTTCTGCATGAGCTGAGTCCCCAAAATATATAGTCCCTAGCAGTAACCCAAAAATGACAACGCACCTAAAAATACAAGTCAGCAACGGCAGCTCTCATATTATTTTTCTGCTGTGTTTTTTTTAAAGTCAAATGGAAAATTGCTTGCAATGAAAATGCCTCCATGCACGCTCACACCACAGCGCATTTGTTTTGTATTAGTGAATGCAGCCAGGTTTTAGTCAGGCAGCATCTAGTTGCCAGCCATATTCACAGCATGTGGCACAATCAAACCACTGAGGGATGGCACGGTGCCTGTATGAAGAGAGTTACCAATCAGCCTCTATTAATCTTTATAACAAATATCTGGGCATGAACACACATTCAATTCTCTTACCTCTTCAAGAAGATTTTCATGATTGGTTCTACAAACTGTATGCCCTTTATAAGTGGGGAAATTCTCATTTTGTTCATACACCAGCGCAAGTAGTTAAATCTGCCACCGTTAATGTATTTACACCTACAACATGGAATTCCGCATCCCACAGAGGTCTGCAGTAACAGGGCAGGCGGGTCATTAGCTTTAAGTACAGGTTTGGGGGCACAACTCATAATGGTAGTGATATGTTATACTATTCTTTACGCCATGAGACCTTAGGGGTTAAAGTTAGGAGAATGTGTGTCAAAATAGGGAAAGTCAGTGGCAGCCTCTCCATTAGGGGCGCAGGGGCACCCCCCCCCAATCCATGCGCTCAGCCCCTAATCTACATGCAGGGTGCCGGACGCATTGGTTTACATTTTTTTTTTTAAGCACATGATTAGAGCCTGAGGCTCTAGTTGGCTTCCAAACAGCTGGGCTCCGGGCGCAGAGCCCTGCCTCCTGAACCCACCCAGTTGTGTAACAATAGTAAAATTAATATTCACTATTGTCTTCCTGCTTCTCCCATGAATTAAGAAGAGGGTCTTAAGACTCAATTGGCCAAGAGGAAAAAGAGATCACACTGGCTGCCAAGGAGAAAGCCGCCAAAGAGGATGAGCTGAAGGGTGAAGCCGCCAAGAAGGAGGAGATGCACGGAAAAGCCCCCGAGGAGCCAAGGTTGCACTGCAACCTAGATGGGGTAAGTGCAGGGCTGGTGGGCTGACGGAAGAGGGAGTGACGAGGGGGAACAGGGATGGGGTGGTTTGAATGATTGCCTGACTGACCGAACGGGGGTGGGTGGGTGGTGTTTGTTTGCCACACCCACCCCCCCCCCCCCCCCCCCCCGAAACAAACATGGAGTACCAGCCGCAACTAGGGAAAGTGCTACCTTCCCTTCAAGAAAATAGTTAATTTAATAAATTCAAGTACCTGTTCAACTGTTCATAACAAATATAATATCATTGTAAATATAACCAAAATCTTTACAAAATCAATGTCGTAGGCATGCGCACAGGGTGTGCTGGATGTGCCTGGGCACACCCTAATCACCTAGTACGCATTAGCATTATCGCTTTGTGTAGCAGCGGGGAGATGGGAAAGATCTCCCTTTCACTGGCTCTGCTTATGCACGTCTCTTTTACTGTGCCGGGGAGATATATATATTTATCTATACACACACACACACACACACATACAGTATCTCACAAAAGTGAGTACACCCCTAAGTGAAAATGTCCAAATTGGGTCCAATAAGCCATTTTCCCTCCCCTGTGTCATGTGACTCGTTAGTGTTACAAGGTCTCAGGTGTGTTAAATTTAGCTCTCACTCTCTCATACTGGTCACTGGATGTTCAACATGGCACAAGTGTGTCTTGCCTACAGTCAAGCATGGTGGTGGGAGTGTCATGGTCTGGGGCTGCATGAGTGCTGCTGGCACTGGGGAACTACAGTTCATTGAGGGAACCATGAATGCCAACATGTACTGTGACATGATCCCATCCCTTCTGAGACTAGGCGGCAGGGCAGTGTTGCAACATAACGACCCCAAACACACCTCCAAGATGACCACTGCCTTGCTTAAGAAGCGGAGAGTAAAGTTGATGCACTGGCCAAGCATGTCTCCAGACCTAAACCCTATTGAGCATCTGTGGGGCATCCTCAGAAGGTGGAACAGTGAGTACAAGGTCTCTAACATCCACCAGCTCCGTGATGTCATCATGGAGGAGTGGAAGAGAACTCCAGTGGCAACCTGTGAAGCTCCGGTGAACTCCATGCCCAAGAGGGTTAAGGCAGTGCTGGAAATGGTGGCCACACAAAATATTCACACTTTGGGCCCAATTTGGACATTTTTACTTAGGGGTGTATTCACTTTTGTTGCCAGCATCCTAGACATTAACGGCTGTGTGTTGAGTTATTTTGAGGGGACAGCAAATTGACAGTTATACAAGCTGTACACTCACTACTTTACATTGTAGCAAAGTGTCATTTCTTCAGTGTTGTCACATGAAAGACAGAATAAAATATTTACAAAATGTTGTAAAAAGTACAAAAATGTGAGGGGTGTATTTACGTTTGTGAGATACTGTGTATATATATATATATATATATATATATATATATATATATATATATATATATATATATATATATTATATACACACACACACACACACACAATATGCAACGTACAGGCAGAGCATTTGCAGGCATTTTGTTTAGTATTTAGAAGACAGGCAGTACTAGGCAAACAATGACATGTGAGAAACCGCTCGCTGACATAGTCATTGGTTAAGGGCCTAATGTACAAGTCAACCCAACAGGCTGCTATATCTGTTTATTTTGAAAATAAGGAAATCAGACTAGGATGAGGGTATGGGCAAAATCAAAGAGGGTCTGATTCAGAGGTCCCATTTCAAAATGTATACTTATTCTACGGAACTCCGGCTTATGAAGGTCCTTGGCCTCCAGCTGGATTGTCTGCACATTTTTTTCTGCATCAGCCTCTCTCAACCTTTGAACGCCAGAGGAACCCTTAAAATAATTTTCAGGTCTCTGGTAACCCTTACCAAAAGCAATCCACTGGGGTCCATGGGGAAAATGCCCCTTACATTGGTGGTCAGTAGGAAGAATGCGGCCTTTAACAATGATGGTCAGAATTCCATCCCTTACAAACAGCTGAAAAGATCACTGGTGTCATCCTGCTGGCTGTGCCAAGCAACATTATCCCTGGAACTTTGCAGGCACCATAAATGGGAAGTCAATGAGCCACAGCTTAAGGGACCCCTAGAAACCTCTGGAGGAACCTAGGGCTCCATGGAACCCTGCATGAGAATGGCTGCTCTATATCTAGCCCAGTGATTCTAAACCAGGGTTCCGTGGAACCCTAGAGTTTCCTCCAGAGGTTGCTATGGGTTCCTTCAGCATTGGGCCATTTCTGCCTCTCAGATAAGTTCCCACTGACACCATTGATCTTTTTAGCTATCTGTAAGGAGGAAATTCTTCCCAATGACCACAATTGTAAAGACCATTCTTCACACTGACCATCACACTAATGTATCATATGTTGTAGATTTCTAATTTTTAGCAGGGGTTCCCCAAGACCGGAGAACTATTTCAAGGGCTCCTCTGTGTTGAAAAGGTTGAGAAAGGCTGATCTAGCCCATCTTCTTCAGGCTCTGTTTCCCCAGAAACTTCAAATATTCCTTCTTCATCTATAAATGTTTTCCTTGGCTTACTAATACCCATATGGCCTTAAATGTTCTCAACACCCTGTTCCCGTTCCATTCTCTCTACAACCTCTATCCATCTCAATTTATTAAGCTTTAAGTAGGTCAGTGTCTCGCTCTGCATATAAGTTTGCCATTTCTCAACAGTCAATTTTCACCTACTGCTCCATAGATTTTTCTCAACACCTCCTGTTGTTGTTCAAAAAGCATACAAGTCTTATTTATATTTTTACACAGAGATGTACCCACAGGCATACCCACAAACTGCATACTTCTGAAACAAAACTTCATGTAGAAAAAAAAAAAGAGCTTGGAAAGAGTTAATGACCAAAAAAGATACTCAAAATGCAAAAGTAGATTATGGCAATAATAATAAAAAAGAAACACACGATACAGGGGAAAAAAAAAAAAAAGACCATTTCACCCTGCAATTTGTTTTTCTGAACACTGTTTTTGGTCAGTGAACAAACGCAATCTGTGCAAATGTGCACATGTATAAAAACCAGTCAATGAGGCAGAAAAGTCATTTCACATTGACAAAGCGATTATCCCCGGCATCAACATCTCTATGCACTGGTTCAGATCCAACCAGCTCATGTTTTAGTGGTGGAAGGATGAGCGTTCAATTTAAATTCAACAAATAAAATAAGGATAAGCTTATAGCTTTTCGTGAACTGTTCCTATAAAAGAAATTCCAATTAATTCTGGATCTGTGCACTGTCATAGGTAGCAAAATGAGGCATCAAATAAAATTAACCTCTGCAGTGCAATCAGACATTACCCAAGTCTAACAATTAGAGTATTCGGTATTTCCATTAAGCCATTTCACATGAAAATCATATTCTATCTAGATCAAATGTGGACAGAGTTGTTCTGACATTGCACTGGTTTTCCGGCCATGCTCAGACCTCAATGGGTATGTGCTTTCCCGCGCTACCTTTTAGTACCAGTATGTGTGAAATATCCAATAGAAAAATAATGGGTGGCTGCAAACAACAAAATTGTGTTCCCACAATCCCTACCGTCGAAACAAATAAACATTGCTGCTCCTCCCCTTTTAATTATGCATCTATATAAATCCTCCAGTGATAGAGATAAATATAAATCTTATCTTCTTACATAAAGTGCCTCAAATAAAGATTAAATCCTTTTGTGTCTCTTTCAAATATATATATATATATATATATATATATATATATATATATTAAAATTATTATTAAAATAATAACTTCAAATGTCATAATCTTCAAATGTCCTTTATCCAGACAATCAGTGATCCAGTTTATATATTGGTAATCCTTAAAAGTTGATATCAGCGATTTCCACACCACCCTTCAAAGTTACACTCGCCTCCATGTTTGACCTTTCAGTCCCAGGTCAAACCACTCTTTCCCCACCTTGGGGTACAAAAAAAAAGGCTCATCTGCACTCTTCCTCCAACTCGGTTATGATCCTAGATGTCATGGGCTATTCCACGCGTTAAGGTGTATGGCCCTTTAAACCTGTGGTACCAACACTGAGGAAGTCATGCGATGACACGTATTGGGCGGAACCGGGTGACGCTGCAAAAACCATAAGGGACACTGGTGTCACGAGCCCTGTATGTTTATGTCAAGCTGTTTTGACATAAACACACAGCTGTTCTGACATTTGATATAAGTGCAATGATTTGAATAAACATCTGCTGCTTTTAACTTACTACTCTATGAGGATACCTTGTGTTGCATGAGTTTACCTGCAGTGTTGGTACTGCAGATTTAAAGGGCCATACACCTTAACTTGTTGAGTACCATGTGACATCTAGGATCATAAAGGAGTAGGAGGAGGAGTGCAAGGAGCCTGTTTTTTGTACCCCAGGGTGGAGAAAGCATGCAGAGACCTGCAATTTGTAAAGAGTTAAAGAAGTGTTGTAAAAAATAAACATACATATCTCCATGCTACAGCATTGGTGTGACATGCAGTTGTCCTCCGTCGGCTCTAAGCCCAAAAACTGAGCGATCACATGACCACTGTTGGCTCAGTTCTCGGTCCACTCTGAATGGAATAAAGTGACTAGCAGTCACGGCTCTTCGCTCTGCTCCTCCAGTGCTCGCTGGAGCGCAGGGCAGGGGAGGGGATGGACACAGCTGACTCTGGCTCTCAGACATGGGTGGGCTGAGAGGTGGAGCCAGATGTCAATCAGGGAGCTGGGTGGATCATGACAATAAATATACCACTAATTTGCCACTTATATCTATACCAAACACATAATACGTGATGTATGTATAAAAATATTTTTATCAATTTTATTAATTTTATTAATCACAAACATATATTTTAGACACAATCATAATAAAAAATACATAACGTATTAAACAGGTACATCAAATTGCAACAACATGTATCCTTAAAAACAGATCTATGCGTGTCACCGGTATGCCAATTTTTTCAGGACCCATTAGGATTTACATGTTCAAGAAATGTAATCATACCCATAAGGGTAAGGGTAAGATTCCCTTTGTTCTATTTCTTTTAGGAGCATAAAATATGATAAGATACATGTATAGATGACCTGTGCATTTGTAATGGCTCTTAAAGTTTATTCTTTTTCTTTTCTTTATAGAAGTGGTTTTATGGGTATGATTAAATTTCTTGAACATGTAAATCCTTATGGGCCCTGAAGAAGTGGATAGCTGTGAAATGCGCAGGCCTTCTCTTAAAAATACATAGTGTTGCAATTTGATACGCTATGTATTTTTTATGATGTCTGTGTATGCAATATATGTGTAATTAATCAAAATTCATGAAAATATTTTTATATATACATTAAGTATTATGCGTTTGGTATAGATGTGAGTGGCAAATTATTGGCATATTTAAAGTCCCATTTTTTGTTTGAATCTCTTAACCGTTATTGCTGGGATGATACTCCAGTTAGCCACAATTGGTATTTTTTAAGTATCATAGACCCACATTTCTTTCCGCTTCCCTACAAACTAGATTCTGACAATAGTGTCAGGATCCTTCAAGAGCCTGGTGTGGCTCTAACAATAGCCTGCTATTGGCTGATTCTGGGTCACAAGAGAAGAAAAGCAAGTGCACTCCTGTGATCCACCATAGAAGTATAGCCCAAAAAAGTTTGGCCATACTTCTCTTTTGAGGCCTCCATAGATGGTCAAATTCCAACCAATTCCTGCTAAATCAGCTGAAATTTAAACCAAAGGTGGCCCTGCAAGCACCAAATACAACACACGTTGATGTAAAAATCAGCTGATCTGGATCAAAAATGATTGGCCGAACAGTGATTGTATCCTAACAATTGCAATCATTGCAGGTACTGTGGCTGCCTGAATACAATGAGATGGCAGTGATGATTTTTGCAATCATTGCAGGTACTGTGGCTGCCTGAATACAATGAGATGGCAGTGATGATTTTTGGATGCATCAAATATTTCAATTTGAAGGGTTTGAAATGAAAGATGCGACTAGTAAGCCAAAAGCAAAAAATCCCAAGTTCGACTTTTCGCACAAAAAGCCTCACAGTCTGCACCAAATAAATAAGGGTACAGTAATGGAGTTTGTCAATATTTGGGGCAATAAAGGTGTGCAGTAAGAGAATGATGGCACAAGACAGGTGCACATTCAACTATACACCAAATAAAGAATATGCTGTAACATAATAATCTGTTTGACATGCAAATCAACAAAAAAAAAAAATGTTGCGTGGGACAATTCGCATTCCTCAACAACCATCAATCTTATTAGGAATGAACAAGTCAGCCTCGCTCAAATGACATTAGCCTTCACATAGCTTTATGATTCCAGGACTAGATCAAAGAGGAGTCTACTCAGATCAACCCTTATACCTGGCCCATTGTGCTTGGGGCAGATGGTACTGTTCACTCCGACATGTTTGAATCAAGAAAAGACTAATGCCATGTACACACGACCGGACTTTTTGTCAGACTTGGTCCGGCAGACAATCCGACTGACTTTGCTACTTACGTCCGCCGCCCGCCGGACTTTCAAACGAACGACCACACACGATCACTCCAAAAGGCTAACGGATTTGAATGTGATGACGCAGAATAAGGAAGTTCATAGCCAGTAACCAATAGCTGCCCTAGCGACGGTTTTAGTCCATCGGACTAGCACACAGTCAACCGGATTTTTCGACCGGACTAGAGTCCGTCGGAAAGATTTGAAGCGAGTTTTATTTCTAGATCCGCCGGACTTTCGGGAAGAAAAAGTCAGATGGAGCCCACACACGATCGAATTGTCCAACGGATTCCAGTCCACCGGACCAAGTCCGTCGAAAATTCCGGTCGTGTGTACGCGGCATTACTCTTTCTCTTTAAGCCCTTTTTGAGTGAAATATGTCAGGCTGAGGCTTGATCTGGTGGATTCTGTGTTTTAAGATCTGGAATAATAAAGCTCTGTGAAGGCGGATGTCATTGGTATGCAGCTGATTTCTTCATTCAGTCCTGAGAGTGATTTCTTCCTCACTCCTCAGTCCCATGTGCGTAGCACTGATGAGCTCCATCAACCAGCACCTGAAACCCCAGAGATGGGCGCATTGCAAGTTTTGAGAGTCATTTCCCTTTGGTCCTGTGTACCACCAATCTTAGTTTATCTGGCTCATTTAGTTCTATAAACAGACTTTTTCCAACACAGCAGCTAAGAATAGGTAGGTAAACAATTGAAAACGGGCCTATAGTTTTGCCAATGCATTACAGAAGTATAAAATATTAATATTAACATAAAGAACTGAGCTCAGAACAGTAAATTAACATCAACATCAAATGAGAAATCTAACAGGTAATTTTAGGCAAAAATTATTTTTAGCAACCGATTTATACACACACCTGAAAAGTCTGCAGCTAGAAGATCCTCTGCTTTAAGTACTTTGACTTGCAGGAAACCAATGTCTCTCAAGTTCTTGAGCGAGTTTTTCAAGCACTGAAGAATAAAAAAACGTAGAACAATTAAACAAAAAGAATTTACAAACTGCTTTACTTTGAAAAACTTTAAACCATGCAGAAAATGGTCATAGTCTTCTCTTTTCCACTGAGTTCTTGAAAAGGTAAAAATATAACTGAAAAAGGCACTGGATCTGTTGGACATTTTGGTGGTTCCAAGCTAAATACATTTTCAGGAGGCTCTCAGAGGCTCCCATATGAACAGGGATGCAGCCAGGCACAGTGCTGGATTGACAGAGAGGGGGCGGCACAGCAAATTGTAAAAGGTTTCTCAACTTTATGCAGAGAACACATTAAGATAAAAAAATAAAAAATAAATGTTTAGGTTTAGAACCACTTTAGGTTCTTCATTCATTTGTCTTCAGCAACTGGATAACTTGCCAGTTGTCCATTAGCCTTTCTCAACCTTTTTAACAAAGGAGGACCCTTGAAAAAAAAATATTCAGGTCTCAGGGAATCTCTTTTAAAATTAATATACCAGGCTTCAGTGGAAAAATGCCTCTTAAGCCTCATACACACGATAGGACTTTGTACAAACTTTCCCTTGGATTTTTGTACAAAGGGGGTCGGCCCTTAACTTGTATTGCACACACACAGCAGGACTTTTTCAGCCAACTTTCACCAAATCACGTGGTTTTTCTGCTCTTTACCGCCACCTTTGGTCAACTTCTGTATTGTTTGATCTTTTGCATTGGTTCTGAGTATGCCTGTTTGTACAAAAGTCCTCTGGTTTTCTGTACACATGATCAGACTTTGCTCCATCGGACTTTTGTTGCCAGAAAGTTTGTCCGTTTGCACAGCCAACAAAAGTCCGATGAAAACCAAAAAAGTTTGTCCGATGGAGCGTGCACACGGTTGGATGTTGCTCCAAAACAGCTAATTTGCATGTTTGTTGTCAAAAAGTCTGATCGTGTGTATGGGCCTTGACACTGGTTGTCACTGGTAAAAATGCCACCCTTAAAGTGGTGGTCAGAAGGTTACCCAATCAGACAGATAAAAAGACAATTGGTGTCATGCCCTTGGCTCTGCTATGTAGCGTTGGCCACAGAACTTCATGGACTGTAGCTCATGGAAACCTTAGCAACATCTGAAGGAGCCCCAGGGTTCTATTGAACCTTGGTTGAGATTGGATGGTCTATTTAATGCATTCCTCCTGTGTATGCTATATTGCAGAGACCTCTGGCTTATCTATTCCTTTTACTGAATATTTACAACATAGGTGCATGTCTTTGTCAGAACTGATGATGTTAATTTACGCCCATTTCCAAACGAATAAAAAAATCTTTTGTATTAAATGAATGGCAAAAATGTCAGTATTGTAAGTTGATGTCCTTTAAAACATTTTGTCAACATATGGATTTGATATATATTAATACACTGAAGTTGATTTACACCTGCACAAGATTGGATATTCAAGGTAGATATAGCTTCACCTTATTTTGTAACAATTACTTTGTAAATTACTGAATAAAAAGAATTGCAGTCATCCTTGTGCAACCCTGAACACAAAGATCCTACGATCATATGCAGACTGGCTTTATGAATAATAATCACTGATCTCCGGAATATATTCAAGGCTAAAAAAAATCATAATTGGCAATACTCACATATCTTTCCCTTATCTGCTCCTTCTCCCCTGGGTCCGCCAGCGGACAAACACAAAGGTCAGAAATGGAGACTCCCAAGCAGGGTATAAGAGCTATCATCAAGTGTATAGAGCCCTGGTTCTGCTCCAGAGGCACTTCCAGGCGATTGATTTGCTCAATGGGCAACGCGGCGATATCCACTTTACACCTAAATTAGAAGATATTGTCAGATTTACCATACAGATCTTCAGACATGACAATGCATCACAATAGATCAAATTCCATAATGTTTCTAATGGAAGGCAGTAAATTACAGTCTACTTTGCTTAGTATACAATGATAAACTTCTTACAATTTGCAAGCCATGACATAAAAAGACAGCTGGATGATCTATGGACCATCTAAAACTAGAGCAGGCTTTTACCAAGTGCCATTTTGTTCTTTTAGGCGCAGAGATGAGAAAACTTTCCAGAAAATAGAATGAACCCTTTTGAATATCGTTCAAAACTTTAATTCAAGTCATAAATCTCAGCCAATTTGTTTCAGGATGCCATAAAAGGTAGCCCAAGTTATATTACAGAAGGGCAAAATAATCAAAGAATATAAACTTTTCACAGTAACATGTATGTTGATCTAGACAAAACCGCCAGTAATGAAAAGTATGGGCTAAATGAAAATAAGGATATGGTTTAAATGAGGAGCTAGTAAAATTGCTAAATATGACAAAATTACTAAACGTAATGGTAATTGGCACCCAACACCCATACAAATGGGCAGGTTTTTTGCCCACACATCCAATGACCTGTTGCTTAACGCAGGACATAGATAATACAATTTTCTTTTCTGCAACCACAGGTTGCAGGAAAGAAAATCCCTTGATTCCCCCATCAACACAGACTGTTGATGGGGGAATCAAGGGATTTTCTTTCCTGCAACCTGTGGTTGCAGAAAAGAAAATTGTATTATCTATTGCCTGCGTTAATCAACAGGTCATTGGATGTGTGGCCAAAAAACGAATCCCCCCTGCAGAGCTATTATGTTCTCCCGGTGTGGGGGGGGGGGGGGTGCAGTGTTATCTACTGCACATGCATGAGACACAACATACAGGGAGACGGCTGAGGAATAAGGTTGTCAAGACAAGTACCTGCTGGAAAAGGTACTTGCTGCAACCCACCCCCCCCCCCCCCCCCCCAAAAAAAAGATTAATTATGTAAAAGGGAGGGTTAGGGTTAAGCTTGGACTGTGATCCGAGTGTAGGTTCACAAGGAAACATTTTCCAGTTTCTGAAATGCCACCAACAGCAAACTATCAAGCATCATCATTTAAATGTCAGCAAGGAACCAACCGGACAATGTGGACAGCAGCACCAATATAGCAGCGGTTTGCTTGAATGACCCCACTATGTAATTTTGACTCCCTTTTGCATAATGTAATGTCATTTTTCCACTTGATTAACAACATTGCACAGGTAATATACATGGAAAAATCAAAACATGGAATGAATACAAAGCACACTTACAAGCCCAGCAGCTCCTCGTGTTTGCGGCCATCTTGTCCCCATACTTCCATCTCCAATATCCCCATCCTGTCAGAGTAGTAGTGAAAATCAAAGTGTTCCCTCCACTGAGGATTTCCATTCTTACACTGTGTCTAGAAAACATTCAGTGGTAACATTTATGAATGGTGGTTAATCACAATGACTCAACAGATCCATTATTGTATGAGATATTACTGACTGCATTATACTTTTAAAGCAAGATTCCAGCCAAACTGCTTGACATAGAGTTTAATTTTATGTATGTGAAAGGTTCACCTGTACCAATATTAGTAATTATACTCATGAAAAAGTTCAAAACCAGATGGTGACACCACTTTTTTGTATATTCTTTTCTTATAAGACTCAGAGAAAATACACTGAACATGAGACACAGCGTGAAACAAAGCACCTGTCAGGACCTGGTTTACCTGCTGGTGGCACTGTGGTGTCTCCCAGCAGCCAACAGATCCCAATAATCAGTCTCTACCTAATCAGTCAAGAGGCCCATGGTAATTCTGGAGGAGATCCACAGCTCAGGTGGGAGAATCTGTCCACAGGACAACTATTAATCGTGCACTCCACACATCTGGCATTTATGGAAGAGTAGCCAGAAGAAAGCCATTGTTGAATAAAAACCATTAGAAGTCCCGTTTGCAGTTTGCGAGAAGCCATGTGGGGGACACAGCAAACATGTGGAAGAACATGCCCTACTCAGATGAGACCATAAATTAACTTTTTGGCCTAAAAGCAAAACGCCATGCGGGGCGGAAAACTAACACTGCACATCACCCTGAACACACCATTGTTACCGTGAAAGGTGGCGGTGGCATTATGTTGTGAGGATGCCTTTCTTCAGCAGGGACAGGGAAGCTGGTCAGAGTTGATGGGAAGATGGATGGAGCGAAATACAGGGCAATCTTAGAAGAAAACCTGTTAGAGTCTGGAAAAGACTTGAGACTGGGGCGGAGGTTCACCTTCCAGCAGGACAACGACCCTAAACATACAGCCAGAGCTACAATGGAATGGTTTACATCAAAGCATAGTCATTTGTTAAAACGGCCCAGTCAAAGTCCAGGCCTAAACGCAATTGAGAATCTTTGGCAAGACTTGAAAATTGCTGTTTGGGGATGCTCTCCATCCAATCTGACAGAGCTTGAGATATTTTGCAGAGAAGAATGGGCAAAAATTTCACTCACTAGATGTGCAAAGCTGGTAGAGACATACCACCCCCCCCCCCCCCCCAAAAAAAAAAAAAGACTAATTGCAGAGAAAGGCGGTTCTACAAAGTATTGACTCAGGGGGGCTGAATACAAATGCACGCCACACTTGAAAAAAAATGAAAACCATTTATCAATTTTCCTTTCACTTCACAATTATGTACCACTTTGTATTGGTCTTTCACATAAAATCCCAAATAAAATACATTTACGTTTTTGGTTGTAACATGACAAAATATGGAAAATTTCAAGTGGTATGAATACTTTTTCAAGGCACCGTATGCACTTGCACTATAGTTCCTCTTCTACTGTCCCTTGGTGCTTGTTTTTCCTGCCAGACAGAGGCATGCTTGCCGTTTGACCCTGAACCTTGCTTAATCCTGCCCCTGATTTTGCTTTTGCCTTGTACCTACTCCTCCTTGTCCTTGATTCCAGTCCTTATTATCCCCCCTTTTCCTTGCATCTCTGGCATTGCCCTGCTTTTCTGTGTTCCTCATTTTGTATATATTGTATATAGTTAGCTGCTAGTTAGGCTGTTTGGTATTTATGTCAGTTGGCTATGGTTTACATGTATTTTCATGTTTGTTGTGTCTTTTGGTTGCTGGTATTTAAAAAGGGTTTTGTTTCATGGTTGATAACACATGCTTAAATCATAAAGTCTGGTCTCAGGTTCCTACATGTAGCCACGCAGATCTTGCCATCCCTGCTGCTAATTTCTGACAGCACTGTTGACATCTGTGTCAAGGTGGGATACTATTGTGTATATATTATATATGGAGAGTTGTGCGCAGTAAGACAAGAAAAACAAAATCTGGCATCTGGTCTTCCATCCCATAGCAGTTACCATATTGTCCACATTGCTGTGTCTACCAGACATACAGAGAAACAGAGTTTTGCTATGTATCTCAATGAAAGGGGGGGGGGGGGTGATAACAGAGTATAGGATGGGTGGAGTAGGAGGAGGTATGTGAAAAGAAAAGGAATGAAGCTCTAGGATGTTTAGGTGCAGGGTTGGGAAGAGAGTGTAGGGCACAGGATCAGGCTGAAGTGTGGTAATGTAAAAAAAGGGGGAGGGGGTGAGGCCAAGGCGGGTTGGTTTGGGGTTGGTTGAGAGGTAGACAGGATAGCAGTTGGGTAGCAGGAACTAAGAGAATATATTGAAGCGGAACAGATAGAAGAAAAGTGGGCAGAGGGACCAAGGTATATATCACACGAGGACCATGGTGCATTGTCAGGGATGTCCATATAGCAGGGCTTTGCCTTCATTCGTAAACATGGATCCAATAGAGTCATGTTGTGCAGTGCGTGCCGCGTTTATTTGGAGAAGGCAGAATGAGATCCTCCATATGTCTTCCACCCTGTATGACCATATGAGTTCCGTGGGTTGGAATCTCTCCACTTGAGCGACATACAAAATTTGGCTGCAATTACAGGTGGTGGTGAAGGATGGATTTCCTCGACGTCTTGGTATGTATAATTGAATAGCGGAGTAAGAAAAAAACTGGGTTATCCAGAATAACAAATTCACAAATTCTGTGAATTTATGGGAGATTGTGCTGACCTTACTCCAAAAGGGTCTGAAATTTGGGAATGAAAATATGTAGAATTGAGCCCTTAGCACAGTTGCTGCATCCCAGCTGTCTGAGGTCTTCAGGAAGAATTTGTAAATGACCATCGGCGTTTGATACCACCTGATCAAGAGTTTAAAGTTAGAGTTTTGAAATGTAGTACAGATGGAAGATTTTAATGTGGAGCATCTTTTGGCGCTGTTCTGGATTAAGAGATACATTGAGATCTTTTTCCTATTGTTTCGAGCACAAGATGATCTGGCCTGACACAGGCAGGGAAAGATGTGAGCAGACAATGGATAGGAATGTCAGCACAGACCGACACCACTTTTTAGGAACTGTAAGCTCTTCAGCTAACGTCACCTTATAATCACCTTCCAGCCCATTGTACTCTGAATGATCAGCACTGCATTGGGGAGGTCTACAGTCTTTTTTGACCTAATATTTACAGTTTCAGTATCTGTCAAATGAAAGCATTGTCCAATGAAATGGCATCCGAGTTGCTTATAGTGCCAAGGCTCCAAATCTCAGTTTGATTTCTGATATGTATGGCATAGCAAGTTAAAGAGAACCTAACTTACTATTCTAAATGTCTTATTTAACTGCACAATATAACAGCAGATATATCTAGTAGTAGTAAGCCACATTCAACTGGACTTGTTCTCTAATGTTGAAGAGGTTTTATAGCTTACCAAGCTACGAAACATCTTCAACATTACAGAGCAGGCCCAGTGGAATAGAACTTCTACTAGCTATGATCTGGATCAATGAGAACTTTCACAGACAAAAAGCAGGTACCTACTGATGCCTGGAAACGCCAGCTGGATAAAACTACTATCAATGTTGTGCTTTAGACCAGTGTTTCTCAACTCCAGTCCTCAAGGCGCCCCAACAGGTCATGTTTTCAGGATTTCCCTCAGATGCAACAGCTGTGGTAATTACTGTGGCAGTGAAACTGATCAAATCACCTGTGAAAAATAATGTAAAACCTGAAAACATAATCTGTTGGGGTGCCTTGAGAAACACTGCTTTAGACCACCTACATTTCATGTATCCATCACTATTGCATTATGTATGTATTCATGTTTTGATGTCGACAACTAGTGGTAATTCAGTGTAACTACATCTTGTAATTTAATGTCTGTAAATGGTACAATCCAGATTCCTTGTATGCTGGGGCAAGTTGATTTAATCCTTAGATGGACCTCTCCCCCTTCTTCATGTTTCATCAGTAAGTTACCAGGCTTTGTAGTGGGCATTTGGTTTAGAAGATTGTCTCTTTACACTTCCATTTTCATTACATATGTTAATTCACACAGGTGGTTATAGTAGACTTGGATATTTCAAGAAACAGCCAAGGTGCATCTAGCAATTAGCAATGTGTTAATGAGTATTAACACCTACAGTATTTTAACAGAGCAATGTGCATTGTACATATTATGAAGGAACAACCTATTATGCATAGTTCATTATGGAATATGAGCTATTAAATATACCTTGCTTCTGTACTTCTGATCTCCAAGCCTGAACCTTACAAAAGAATCACAGGTACTTCCATCCGGGAGATTAATCCCTTCCAACAATGTAATGCTGACCGTTCCATTCCAGAGCTGGTTCTTTTTCAGGGACTCTGACAACTGCAGGGACTGCATAGAGGTTGCCTGATGAAAAACAGTAATTACTATTAACTGGATGTACATCAAGTACACAGATGTATTCCTTAGAAATGCAAACATCTGCTGGGAAACTTTGATGGGTATGAACCTGCCTAAACACACAGAGAAAAGAGACACACTGTATCTGAGCACCATAAGCTAAAAACGATATTTCAGTCACTAAAGTTATTCAAAGCAAACTCACCCATCCATTCATATCTCCATGCTTAATTTTGTTGAGAAATCACTTTGATAAACACCCCCTAGCATTTCTAGGTGAGGCCATCTTGAGTAAGGGCAGGTGATTCATGTAGCATTTACTTCCTGGAATTCACCTGCCCCTCACTCAGGCATACAAGTCCCTCCCCTGCCATGAAGACAACTGGGAAATATTACATAATTCTGGTCTAGGCCAGAAACCAACTGAACAATAAAAAAATAAAAAGGTAAAAAAGGAAATATAATATACCCCCCTATTTAGCAGCATAAGGATAAGGAATAGTTCATACTGATAATAGTTTAGTTCTGCTTTAAATCAGAAGAACTGCAACCAATCCCATACAAGCACACAGGCCGAGCCAATGAACTGGAGTAGAGCACTTGGGAGACTTTATACAGGTAAGGCGCTTACAGCAGCAAGAAAGCCGTGATGTGGTTTGCGCTAAGGCAAAGCTGGTGAGTTGGAGGTTGGGAACGTCGATGGAACTGATCCCCTGATGACAGTAGTGTTTATTCACTGCAATCCACTCCAAACTCAAAAAAGCCTCTAAATCTGGCCATACATGGTGCAAATCTCAAGCTGGTCCCTGATGAACAGTGCAAGATTCAATCCATCCATGGGCAAGCTGATTGTACCCAAGAAGATCAACTTGGATACAACCAGCAGGTTGGATTTCTAGCATGTGAATATTGCTAGTGGCTATAGACACTAGCAATTATTGTGTCCTCCCAGCAGGGATGGCTTCCTCCTGCACCCCTGCCTGGAGAATGGAATAGCTCTGCGGGAGGGATTCCCCCATCAACAGTCTCAGTGGTTGAAGGAAAGAAACTCACATAATCAATAGCCTGCCCAAATCTCCAAAATCTTTTTTTTTCTTCTTCTTGTGATCTTATTTCCTGTTAGAGGGAGCCTATTTTAAATATATAGGATCATAACTACCCTTTCTTTCTCACTCCCAAGGTGGACTATAGAATATTAGCAATGTAGGGTGCACATGATGACCACAACTAATGTGCACTGCTCATTCCAAACATATGGAGGTGAAGAGGAGATCTTGTGGATTTGGACACAATCTCAAGTTCCCCCGAATCCAGGCAATGTTCTGATACCCAGCACTCTCTGCTATCTGTGCACATACTTTATTATATTCTTTCCACTTTTATGGATAGTTTCCTGCCTGCTTTGCTTCACCCCCTATTGACCAGCGCTCAAAAAATACCTCCTCTGTACATGTTCACATTACTCTTCTATGCAAAACAAACTGGGTGATTGGAGAGGAGCGCCCAATGTCCAAAAAGAGAAAGGTCTCACTTGATTTAATTTTATAGTTATTTATTGGAGCTAAAAGTAAACAAGTTGAGCCAACACATTTTGGGGAATTGCCTCCCCCTTCTTCAGGGCTAGTATATAGAGAAAACGTGATACATAGTAAAATCCCATAGCTAGGCCATAGTATACATACAAAGTGCAAAAAGAAAAAAAAACATCTGTGTAGTTAAAAATAATTTCAAGATAAATTAAAATCCACAGTTAGTCTTTAGAATCATGGTATTTTAAACTTGGTATTTATTGTGAAAACATATCCACATTAAATTGTAAATGATGCAAGATCAAAAGCAGTGGACACAAAACAAAAAAAAAAAAATAACACTAGATATTCAAGTTAAAAAACAAAACAAATGACAAGTTACTCATTTTTTAACTTGAATATCTAGTGTTTTTTTTTGTTTGTTTTTGTGTTGCTTTTCATCTTGTATCATTTAAAATTTAAAGGGGTTGTAAAGGCTCATGTTTTTTCACCTTAATGCATCCTATGCAGTCACTGACCCCTTTAAAGTGGTTGTAAACCCTTACAAACCACTTTGACCTACAGGTAAGCCTAGATTAAGGCTTACCTGTAGGTTCAAGCAATATCTCCTAAACCTATATGGTTTAGGAGATATTTGCCCGAAAATGGGCACCGCTGTCTACGGCGCATGCGCCGTAGACAGCGGCGCGCAGGCGGACTGAGCACGGCATTCTCAGCGACGGAGCTGCTGCGCGTGTCGGCTCCCGTGCGCATGTGCGGGAGTGACATCATCGCGGCTTCGCCGAATGACAGCGGCGGAGCTGCGAGACCCCACCAACAAGATGGATGCGGCACACTACAGGGGACAGCGGCGACTTCGCTGGCTCCTGTGTCAGGTAAGTGACACATAATGGGCTACTATGCGATGCATAGTAGTCCATTATGCTTTGCCTTTGCAGGGAATGAAAGAGGAAGTAAACTCATCAGGGTTTACTTCCTCTTTAACCCTTCCCCCCCCCCCCCCCCCCCCACGGTTAACTTACTCAAGCTCCGAATTTCCGTTGGCACGTTCCCACCATCCCTCTCTCCATGGGTTCCCGGCTCTTGATTGGATAGATTGATAGCAGTGCGGCTGTTGGCTCCTGCTGCTGCCAATCAAATCCAATGACACGGGTGCTGGGGTGGAGTCAAGTCCTGCATTCGGCCTCTATGGACACCGAATGCGGGACTCGGGAGGGAGCCTGCAAGGTAACCCCCTCTGGAGAGCGCTTCTCCAAGGGGGTTATGTAATGGGGGGAGGAGCCGCAAGAGCCACCGAGGGACCCCAGAAATTGATGTTCGGGCCCACTCTGTGCAAAACTAACTGCACAGTGGAGGTAAGTATGACATGTTTGTTATTAAAAAAAACAAAAAAAAACGATCCTTTAGAATCCCTTTAAAGAGTAAGTAAACCCCCCTCACTTCACTCTGCACAGATGACCCTAGACATGCCTTTCATTATGAATTGAGATTCACACAAAATTTTCGTTATTTGGAGATTCGGATGCAATGAATCCAAATATGATAAATATTTGGATTAGTAAATATACAAATATGATAAAAATGAATCCAAAATAAATTATAAAAACTAGTTCATTTGGATAACATAATGCGATAGTTTGCGCCTTTTGTTAATGTTTGAAACATCCGAAATAACGTAACGACATAATAAATGCTCCAAATGAACTTGAATCCATTTTGTTTTTATGTTGCATTAACGTTTTTTTCATTATTATAAAAAATTAACTATATATGAAATAGAAACACATTGCCATAAATAAAATAAAGGTATAAAAGTGAAATAAGTGGCTTCCTACTTATAGTGTTTGGGTTGGATGGAGGTGAATCCATTAAAATCTCTGAATCATAACATAACATAATCATAACATAACACGGAAGCCAATGAGCTTCCAGGTTTTTGGTCAAAGCTTAATTGAACAAGCTGAAGTTAGAAGCAGATTGGCTGCCATGCACAGCTGTACCAGATTTTGCACTCTCCAGGTTTAGAAAATCAACAATGGGACAAACACCAAATTGCATAGGGAAGGGGTGTTTGGTACCTTTCACAATAATGGCACCAAATGTGTGCCAAATTCACATACGTGATCACAACTCAACCTGGTGTGAATGGACCCTCATTAACTGCCAATGCGTAGGAATGGGGGGTGAGGTTGATCCACTGACCATCGATGCCTGGGGTAGGGGGGAAAATTCCTTCCAATGACCATTAGTGCCTTCAGAAGGGAGATTCTGCCTCCTCCTGATGGAGGATTTCTTCCACCCGCTGACAGCGATGATGAGTAATTCTTTCACCCACTAACCACAATCATGTTTTCCTTCTACTGATCACCAAGGCCTTTATGTTTCCCCATTCCCACAGATTGCTGATGCTGGGACACTCTTGCCTCCCACTGACAATCAGGTGGGGGTGTATTACATACTCCTACTCCTGATCTGTCCCATGAGGCTGCAGGACCAGTCACACAGCGCTGCGCATACACAGTGGGGAGCCAGCTGCAATTCCTCAGGAAGTCCCAACTTGGATCCCATATCCAAGGTTTCAGGGACCCACAGCAATAAGAGGAACCAAGCTGTGGGAAAACAGCACTGGACTCCAGGCACTGGGAACTACCTAATATTTTAAATACCAAGCTACAGCACTTGTAGCTGCTAATTTTTAATTTAAAAAAACTGAAGTTACTCTTCAATTAAGTTTTCTATAGGGTATGGTAATAAAAGGTGTTAGTATGTATATCTATATCCTGTGCAGAGAAAGGCATGTGTAACGAACAAAAAAAAAAAAAGAAGAAGAAGATCCCTTGTGCTGAGGTTTATATGTGTCTGTAACACTCATTTATGCCACTGTATTCAAGGAGTATTTTGTGAGTAAAAGGACCATGGCATACACGCATGGTGTACACGCAAGTAGGCTGAGACTATCAAGCCACACCCAACATTTAGAGTAATTTATCCACACCCACTTTTACTAAGATGTGCTCTCCATAGTTCCCTTTCTCCATAAGTTCTAAAGATGGGAGACATGTACCAGACTGTCACCAGACCAAAGAAGCAGGTGACAGTTTGCAAAGTGCTTTAAAATATAAAGGGAGACGACAATAGAGCAACAAAACAATTCAATACAAGTGGGTTAGGGGGGCCCTGAGAGCTTGTGGTCTAATTGGGGGGGGGGGGGGGGTGAGGGCTGGTGAAACAAAAGGTAGTAACTGCGAGGGATGAACTGATGAGGGAAGTAGAATATTCGGTTGTTAGCTGAAGGCAGGATAGGCCTCCCTGGAGATAGGAGTTTTCAGGGATCGCCTAAATGTGGACAGAGTATAAGATAACCAATCAGATTGGGGTAGTGAGTTCCAGAGGATGGGAGAGGCTCTGGAGAAGTCCTGGATACGAGCATGGGAGGAGGAGACAAGGAAGCTAGAGAGCAGGAGGTCTTGAGAGGAGTGGGTGATATTTGGAGATAAGATTGGTGATGTAAATGGCTTTGTATGTTATTGTAATACCCTATGCACACGGTCGGACATTCCGACGACAAAATCCGTCAGATTTTTTCCGACGGATTTTGGCCCAAACTTGTCTTGCATACACACGGTCGTGCAAAGTTGTCAGAAAAATCAGATCGTTCAGAATGCAGTGAAGCACAGCGGGACTATAAAGAGGGCAGCAGCCAATAGCTTTTGTCTCACAATTTATTCTGATCATGCGTGGCACTTTGTCTGTCTACACACGATGGGAATTTAAAACAATCGGATTTTGTTGTTGGAAAATTTTAGATCCAGCTCTCATACTTTGTGTGTCAGATATTCCGACAGAAAAAGTCAGATGGAGCCCACACACGATCGGATTTTCTGACAACAAGATGCGATCGCACATTATCTATCACAAAGTCCGACCGTGTGTACAGGGCATTAGTGTTTTGAATCCCATTCATTCGGCAATATTCGTTTTCAGGTAAACCTGCAATTTAAATATTTACTGTAGCAGTTTGCTTGACGTTACATTCCCAAAATAGTGTTGTCAAATGGTTCAAAGAAAGCACAGTTATTTTCCCACATACATTAAAATGTAAAATGAGTAAGTCAAATGTCAAAGTGCGCTATCAATACAACCAACGTTTTAGTTTTTTTTCTTTTTTAAATCAAGTCACCCTTACTTGCCACAAATGATCGGAAGAAAAAAAGAAAAAAAAAAAAAACAGGGAGGGAAAGATTTAAGGATCAGTTCCAAGAAAATATCTGAAAGTCAGAAGCATGCCATTTTTTGTGCGCGCTCCCCATTTTGTGTAAATTGTCTAATGTGATTGGGAGCGTTGTCCTGCACGGATCAAAGACGCATCCTACAGTCTGGCAGCTGCTGCAGTGAAATGGCAGCTTGACTATGAAATATGTCCTAAAATAATTCTGCGGCTTGGTATGTCCTAATTTCAGGCCGACTGTTTATCTTGGAAGCGCTTCTATCTAAGTTGTCCATAAAACAGCTCCACTTAGCTGTGCGAGCCTTGTGAAAATGGAATCCAATGCTGGCTATTAAAAGGGGACTGGAGATTACTTCCATATGGCGGAACAGCATGGGAGTGGAGGGCTCGGGTCTACAGCAGGCTGTACTTGGCTGAGCTCGGCATCTATCCATGGACACTCATTGCATTACAGCAGAACATCTGGATTACTGCTTGTAATGTCCCTGGGAAACATCCACTTCCCATCAAAGGCTTTATCTTTCTCTGTCGTACTTTGAACATTTCAGCATTTACCGCAGACATGTTTGAAGTGATGCTTTCCATGTTATTCCGCACAGCTCCCCCTTCTTCCTCATCTGCTGCTTACGTTCATTTGTCTCAAAAGACACCAATATCTGACCTATATTGCAGACATGATCCTACAACAGTTCTGGTATAACCCCTTCACTGCTTGCAGGCCATAGAGCTTGTATTATAATGTCAGATACAGTTAAACATATTTTTCTGGGCAGACAGCGTGTGGTAGTATGCAACAGCCAACCAAAAGTTTTTACTGATGTCATTACAGCAAACTCGTTTCTGATTGATCGCTAGGAGTTAATGCACTTTTTACATGTTCTTTCCTCTTTCTATTCTTTTACAATGGTTTTAAATGTAAGTTACAACTAAATCATAAGACTTGCCAATTAGATTTTTTTTAGTTTGGTTGGGGGGGAAAAAAAGACTTTTACAAAAAGGAAGAATGATCAGAACCAGAAATGATTATATAATTGAAAGATGGAGGTTAAAGTCCTGGTTTCTCCTGGTTATGTTCAAAGAATTACAAAACGACCCTTTTTTCGTAAAATCAGGACCTCATGGATCGATGCAGAGGCATAACTAGAACCTTCAGGACCCCGGAGCAAGGAACCATGAAGGGCTCCCCCTGGCCTCTGACCAGGGTCCTTCCCACTGATCCCAGGGCTCATTATTATGGTCCACCTTCCTGCCATCTTGGGGTCCCCCCAGGGTGGCGGAATGCCAGAGCCCCGTCACAAGTGTAAACTTTGCTACCATGGTAGTTCCGCCACTGTTGTCGGTAGTTTTTAATTTTTGCTGTTTTTTTTTTTAACCATGTTATTTTTTCCCAGCTGTATTTTAATTATTGTTTACATTTTTTTTAGGTCCCCAATTGGGGGGCTTTGGGGGAAACCCAGCAGCGGGGGTCCACGGAAGCATACAGGAGCCCAGGGCAGCAATAGGGAGGCAGCGGGAGCGGCATGTGGAGGAACCAATGCCCTCCATTTCCCATTAGAAGCTGAATGCCTGTGGGAGGGAGAGGAGGAAAGCAGGCATTAAGAGGCTACATGGAGGGATAAGTTCCTGTACATGCTATCCAGGCATATAGATGGGTGCACGGAATGAGCCGGATTGCAATGGTGACTCCTGTACGTATGCCCCTGGATTGATACCTATATGTCTCCTACCTTTCAGACTACGTAAAACTAACCTCTAAGTAGAACTATTGGCAAAACTTTTTTTTTTTTTTGAAAAGAGTAAAGGAGGGTTATATAACCCCTGTTTATTTTTATTTTTTTCCATCCGTGCTCCATAGAGGAAGTTAAACTTACTGTCCCTTGGATAGAACAGGAAGGGAATAAGGGAAAAATAAGGGAATCCCTTGAAGCCCACTAGGTCACCAGAACTAGTGTCCTCATTGGAAGTTTTCCCCTTTATTACTTTTCTGGGGGAGCATCCCAAAATGTGGGATTTTTTTTTACGGTCAATGCTAATGGTAAACAGGACAAATAGAGAGGGTTAATCTCCCTAATGGGGGCACAGAACGCAATAAAAACTGACAGGTGTTCTAATCCATCTCCACTCTTTACAAAATGAACGAAAAAGTTTTGCCTTTAGTTATACTTTAATAATGATTGCCCTGACCCCTCGTTACAGGAATTACCCCCCACCTTCTCCTTGGCTGGGAAAAAAAAATGTCAAAAAGGAGGAATGACCATAACCAAAAATATTCATAAAATTTAAAAATAGGAGGTCAGCATCCTGGATTCTCATGTTATCTTCTTTACAAGCTCACGGCGTTACCAAAACTACACTATGTCCAAATTTTGAAAAATGGAGACCTTATGGATTGATCTTAAATGCTTTCTATCTTTCACATGGGCTCCCCAACAATCTAGGCTCATTAATCATATTGTGACCACTCGTTCTAGGAAAGACCCCTCACCTTCGTCTTGGTTGGAGAAAAAATAAAAAGAATACAAAAAGGAGCCTTTTACAAAGAGGAGGAATGATCAAAACCGAAAATGTATATAAAAATGAAAAATAGAGATTAAGGCCCAGGTTTCTTAGGTTATGGTCTAGAAGACACTCATAGCATTATAAAAAGATACTATGTCCAAAGTTTGTAAAACCAGATCATAATGAATTGATGCCCCATATGCCTTTCACCTTTCAGGTGGACTACCTAACAATAGCTTTCTGACCCATCATTATAGAAATGACCCCTCTACCTTTTTCTTGGTTACGAAAAAAAAGGTTTTGTCAAAAAGTAGGAATGATAACCAAAAATGACTATAAAAACAAAAAATGGAAGTTAAAAGTCCTGGTTTCTCAGATTGTCTTCTTTACAAACTCAGTGTTCCAAAACAACACTATATATTTAGTAATATCTGTGCCCCATGGCTTGAAACCTACATGCCTATCTTTTAGATGGCCTCCCCATTGAACCCTAAAACGTTTACATACGTTTTGCTTTTGAGCATATCTTATTTAAAAAGTTATTCCTGACAAAGCCCTTTTATGGGTGAAACATGTTGAGATTTGGGGTGCTCAATTTTTGATCAGGGGATGCAGGGTAAAATTGAAAAATAATCTGGTGTGGGACGCACTCATTAGTTTGCCCAGTTTTTCAACATGCGTAAGGGAATGCTTCTCTTCATGGAAAACCCTATTTAAATACTCCTACCAGAATTTTTTACCCCCTGCATGTTTATGATTTTTACATTTTTGCCAACCTATGTTATCGGTATATGAATAAAAGTTATGTTTTAGGGCTTAGTGGGCTCTGCACATAGAGAAATGAACGCACAGCTCTGATTTATGAGTTGTGATTCCCACACAGCAGCCTGTAATTAATTTGGTTCTGAATAGTCAGGCAAATGTATTGGTTTATGGCCTCCCCAGTGGTCTAACCCTTTGCATCAAAGCATGTTCTTTTTAGGAAGTAATCTAACCCCCCTGACCTTCTTAGTTGGGGAAAAAAAAGAAAATAGACTTTTGCAAAACGAGAAAGGATCATAACCAAAAATATATAAAAAAAAAAAATAGGGAGCCATATAATTTATTTGCCATCCCAAGCAGACTTTTTTCTTGCCTAGGCCTAGTTACACTAGAATAAAAGGTACTAGGTCCCTGAAAAAAAAAAAAAAAAAAAAATACATATATACAATTATGTAACAAGCTAAGGGGCTGAGAGAGGATGAGGATAAGTTTCACAAAAATGATACCCCCTGTTGCATAGTTACATAGTAAGGTTGAATAAAGACACCAGTCCATCCAGTTCAACCTGAGTGTCTACAATTGTCCCTATTCCTGTACATTGTGTCTCATTAAGATTCTTATCTATTATATCATTATTCATGTAAGGTTCCCATATAGCGCCATCAATTTACGCAGCGATCCACACATACATTGTGCACTCACATTGGTCCCTACCCTCAAGGAGTCCACTCTCCATTCAAATACTAGGGCCAATTTTGTGGACAGAAGCCAATTAACCAATCAGCATGGCTTTGGTGTGTAGGAGGAAACCAGAGTACCTGGAGGAAACCCACACAGACACAGGGAGAACATGCAAACTCCAGGCAGGTAGTGTTGTGGTTGGGATTAAAACCAGTGACACTTTTTACTGCTAGGTGAGAGTGCTAACCACTACACCACTGTGTTGCAATCCGGGCCTTCCAAACTTCACCCAATCAAGTGAATGGGGCCGCACTGCAACCACCCCGCAATGATCATAGATGAATCAACTTAGTACTTGCACTGACCAGGCTGCTGGAACCCAGGGACATACACATGCTGTCGCTAAATGCCAGTTCTATCAACATCTACTGATGGTTTTAGACACCATTTGTCCCTTGGCTTTGAGTCCACTGCAGAACTTATTTTTGGTCCTTGAATGCTGCCTATGGTCACCTTTAGCACATGGTTCTCTGGATGCATTTAGACACCTGTGACCCTTTAGTGCAGTGATTCTCAACTAGGGTTTCTCCAGAGGTCGCTAGGGGTTCCTTCAGCATTGGGCAATTTCTGCCTCTCAGATAAGTTCCCACTGACACCATTGATCTTTTTAGCTATTCTTCCCAATGACCACAAGTGTAAGGACCATTCCTCTCACTGACCATCACACTAATGTATCATGAGTTGTAGAGTTCTAATTTATAGTAGGGGTTCCCAGAGACTGGAGAACTATTTCAAGGGTCCCCCTGTGTTGAAAAGGTTGAGAAAGGCTGCTTTAGTGATTTGACCAATATTTCAAGAGACCAAGAAGGCTTGTAGCTCTAGTTGGACAGCATTCCATGAAGAAGCCCAAAATATGGGTGAAACGTGCTGGGAATGCTGTATCCACAAAAACGTACTGATCTGTAACTTGCCTATTGTTGTGCTTTTAGCCATTTTATATTCTTTCTAAAATAAAATACAAATTTCTTATACAATATACCGTATTTATCGATGTATAACACGCACCCCGAGTTAAGGAGGGAATTTTAAGAAAAAAAACTTTTAGGAGGGAAGTTTAAGGAAAAAAAAACCTTACATTTAAATGCCCATCAATGCAGCCTTATCAGTGTCATTTGCAGCCTTGCATTGCAGCCTTGTCAGTCATTTGCAGCCTTGCATTGTAGCCCTCTTCATGTCGTTGCAGACTTGCAGTTTAAAAATTGCGCCGACGAGATACAGAGTAGATGTCCTGTGTATCTCGGCAGCTCTCGGCTATTTTCGGCGGCTCTTGGCCATTCTCAGTAGCTTTCCGAAAGCCGCGGAGAGCGGCCAAAAAGCTCACAAATCGGCGGAGGATCGGCGTATAACGCGCACCCATGATTTTACCCTGATTTTAAAGGGGGAAAAAGTGCGGGTTATATTCCGATAAATACGGTAGTTGTTAATATTTCTCAAACTAATTTGCACCTTAAAAATCCCATTCCTTCCTTCTATATATATATATATATATATAAAATGCACATAGTTGTGGTGTGTGCAGTGGTGAGGCATTTAGGTTAAAACAGAAAAAAATGGCCCTAAGGAATAATTACTTCTAAAGGGATGCCGACACTGCAACTTTCCTCACTAGAACACTGAAAGTGCACCAGGTCAGTACAGTATAATGAACCAGACCCTCCCAGAATCAGTCTTGCAAGGGGATAGTAAAACAAGCCGTTTTTTTTTTTTCCTCCAGAACAGATAAAGTATATGTATAGCATTTGCAATGTACATACAGTGGATTGCCCAGAGGGGATTGTTTTTTTCTCTCTTAACAGAAGTGGAGTGGAAATTTGTTCCTATGGACATTAAAATATTTAGTACACTTTTTATAGCACAATTTTCATCTGACCCCTAATAAACAGACCGGCTCCAAATGCCAGCTTTCAGCACGGTCAGTGTGCTGCAGGTTTATTGGGTTTATTGGGCATAATTGCGCTTTGCTTTGTTATTAAATAACGTCTTTAAAGGAACTGCAGTGTAACGCAGTAGACTTTGCGCAACACAGTTTCGGAACGCGTATTTAATGTTACAGGTAAATATTCTTGTTGCAATGTTTAAGCAAATTGGAATGACAGAAAGGTGCAATACCGGCAAGACCTGAAAGCCATTAGGCCTCTTTTTATAACACAGTTTTATGTCTTTGAAGTCCATTCCCATAAGAGACGGCTTCTTTTTTTTCTCCCTCCTCCTGCTGCTGCCATTGATGCATGAGAGGCCTGTACAGCATATAATTTCTCTTGCTGTATTTCCTCAGCCTCTCATCTCTCCCGTGAAACCAGTATTCCCCACGCTCACATTTTTTCCGCTCTTGCCTCGGCGCTGTTTTCCTAACTGCTCGCACTCCTCTACAGCCCAGGGTTTTCTAACTAAAGATGGTTATTGATGTACTGCTGTTTTAGCACAGTAGCAGAATCAATAAACTAAAGCATACAACTGTTTGTCAGGTTTTCTAAAGCATTATGGGAAATTCCTTACCGAGTTAAATTGCCATACATTCAAACACTGTAAACCCCGCTCGGCAGGAAGACGCTGTGTAACGCATGCTAGTTCAGGTTAGGCTTTGCTACCCTCTGCTGGTTAGTTCATAGTAATGCATGATATTGTGTGAAATCAAAAACTATGGCCAAAAGGTAACATATGCAGATGAGGACATGCAGTTATTATGCCTGCAAATCTGCAGGAAAAAAAAAAAAGAAAAAAAAAAAAAAGAAGGTTAACCACTTCAGCTACGGAAGGTTTTACGCCTTCATGACCAGGCCACTTTCTTGCCATTTAGCACCGCGCTACTTAAGACCCCTTTCACACTGAGGAGCCCCGGGCATCAGTGGTAAAGCGGTGCTATTTATAGCTCTGCTTTACTGTCCTTTTAGTGGCTCTATTCGGCCGTTAGTGGGTTTTAAACCCCGCTAGTGGCCAAAAAGGGGTTAAATCTGCCAGCAAAACACCGCTTTGCCGGCAGTGTAGCAGCGCTGCCCCATTGTTTTCAATGGGCAGGGGCGCTTTAGGAGCGGTGAGTTCACCGCTCCTAATGCGCTCCAAAGAAGCTGCTGGCAGGACTTTTTCTGACACCCTGCCAGCACACCGCTCCAGTGTGAAAGCCCTTTGGCTTTCACACTGGAGTCAACGGGGCCGCTGTTTCAGGGTGCTTTGTAGGCGCTATTTTTAAAGCTATAGCGCCTGCAAAGTGCCTCAGTATGAAAGGGGTCTTAACTGCCAATTGCGTAGTCATATACAAAAAACAGTGTTGCGCTAAACATAAATTTACTCATAAAGTGCTACAAAAAGTCCAATTGTGAAAACTCAAAAAACACAAATGTGGGAAATTGCAGATGAAGCCAGAAGACCCTCCACCTCATGCAGATATCGCCACCACAAGCAATATAGACTCTTGCCAGAGAGCCTGGACCCTTTATTACAGAGGGTCAAACAAGCTTGATGTAATAATCTTTGCAGGGGTCATCAGCTGGAGATGGGTCCCTCAGATCAAATTAAGAATTTTAATTGGATAATCAAAGCAGGCTCCATTCACCCCATGACCAGATTAACCATGCAAGTGAAGGAGACACCAGATAGTGTGAAATCCCAAAGGACTAATTTAATAAAAAGTATTACACTTACATTTGTTCAGATAAAAACCAGCGTTGCATACAACATAGTCAAGCTCCAGAAGAAGTCCTCTTGGCGACAAAACCAGGTAAAGAAGCGGTTTCTAGCAATTGCATTCTTGTTTACAGTATCTGGGTGATTTTATAGCAACCACCTATGTTGTATGGGTTTTATCTGAACAAATATAAGTGGAATACTTTTTATTAAACCTGTCCTTTTGGATTGCACACTATTACACTTACATTTGTTCAGCTAAAAACCATACAACATAGGCGGCCACCATAAAATCATCCAGATACTACTAGGATATACATTTGGACATGTCATATTTGTTGTACCACCAAGGTTGCAAATTGCTATGTGAATGTGAATACGACGTTATTGTTGTGCACATGCACAGATGTGTTAATATTTACTCATTGACTCTCTTACATGAATTATATCATTGTTATGTACTTATATACTTTGTATACTAACAATAAAAAATGTGATACAATCTACACAAATCAACCACCTCATTTAAAGTCCCAACCTCCTGTCTTGATTTATTGAACCCGGGATGGAGGCACATCACATGAAGTGCCTCATCTAAAGTCCCAACTCCCCACTTTATTGCACATCCAGATACTGTAAACAGGAACGCGATAGCAAGAAACAGCTGCTTTGCCCGACTGGTTTCGTCACCAAGAGGACTTCTTCCGGAGCATGACTATGTTGTATGCAACGCTGGTAAATTTAAGTGTAATACTTTTTATTAAATTAGTCCTTTAAGATTTTACACTATTTGGCGTCTCCTTCATTTACATGGGGTGAATGGAGCCTGGTTTGATTATCTAATTAAAGTTCTTAATTTGATCTGAGGACACATCTCCAGCTGATGACCTCGTGCAGTTCATGCAACACAGCCCAAGCATTTATGGAAACTGGAGGCTTTTTGCCAAGAGGAATGGGCAGCTTTACCATCTGAGAAGATAAAGAGCCTCATCCAAAATAACCACAAAAGACTTCAAGCTGTCATTGATGTTAAAGGGGGCAATACACGGTATTAAGAACTGGGGAATGTAAACTTTTGATCAGGGTCATTTGGGTAGTTTCTGTTGTGATTATGATTTAAAAAGTGTAAACCCAGTTGTTTCAAAAAAAATAATGGCTTCAACCAAACACTAACCATGAGTGAAAGAAAAGTTTTTATCATTCATATTCTCTGAAAAATGGGCAAGAAATAAAATTCTGCCAGGGTATGTAAACTTATGAGCACAACTGTAAATAGATACCATGCAGAAGAAATATGCCGTCATTGGGTTTTTGATGAAGGAAGGGTACAGGCTGCCCAGCATCCACAGAAGGCTATAGAATGTTTATGAAGAGGACACCATTGGCAAGAGTCAATGGTGTTATCAAACATTCTGTAACCTTCTGTTGATGTTGGGCAACTTTCACACTTCCTTCATCAAAAACCCAATGACAGCATATTTCTTCTGCATGAAATGTATTATTTAACTGCAACGAAACGGAAGAAGGCCCTGGGTGTGGAATTTGGGCAGATGGCCAGCTGAGGAGATATGAATTGTTTATATAGAGGTTTACGTTTTGTTAAGTGGAATATATTTAGTTTAGATCTCAACTTCTCTAAGGATGCCATTTCCTGTGGCCACTTTTCTAGAAGAAAGAAAGAAAGAAAAAGGAGAAGGCAAAAAGAAGGAAGAGTTACTGTAGAACAGTGGCCTCCAAACTCTGGCCCTTTGCTTACCTTTATCCAACCCTTGGGGTACTATATCTCCCACTGATACAAGACATTATTCTGGCAACTGACAACTATGGGGCACCCTTTTTCCCACTGACACCAACAATGGGGCACTATTCCTCCCAGTGATACCAATGATGGGGCACTATTCTTCCCCCTAATACCAAATGTGGTGATGTTTACTTCTACTAATGCCAGGAAAATTTTAACTCCCACTGGCCACAGTCCGGCCCTCCTAAAGACTGAAAGACAATACACAGGCCCTTTGTTTAGAGAGTTTGGAGACCCCTGCTATAGAAGTACAATTACTCTACCAGCATGTTAAATTTGAACTGTTGCAATACCTTTGTTACAACCCTCCTACCATTATCACCCAGATTGAAAGAGAAATAAAATTCAAACAATTCAAAAAAAAAAATTCAACAAAGGTACATGGAAAATCTTCTGGTGACAACCAGGGACTTCCCCTCTATGGAGGGATTTCCTTTTACTTCCTGTTTTGTTATGGAATAGGATGCAAGCCTCCCCAATGGAACACAGATGGCAAAAAAAAAAAAAAGAAAATCTTTTTTCCAAAATGGAAAACAAAGAGTTTTGCCTTTACTTCTACTTTAATGTAAGCTTACATTAGAGGTATAATCTTTCTAAATGGTCTTCCCGTAATACTCCCATAAAAGATGCTACATTCCAACAATGGAAAACTTTGTCGAAAAATGATGACGACTGGTGGTTACTCAAGCTTCAAAAGCCCTTCTGACTTCCCTCTGCATACCTGCAATACCCATTCACCTCTGTTCTGCTTCTGACTTACCCACAAGTGTCTAGCAGTGGCCAGATGAGAGGGGACAAAAAAAGTTACAAAGTGACTGTTTTCAGTATTGACGCTGCCCCTGTGTCTATGAGGTTTTTGGTACTGACCCGAGGGCCATATGGTGAATTTTTCCCGACTCAACATTTCAGGCCTACGTTTATACCTAGAAGCAGCAAAATAACCTTTATTCATTAGTTAATAAGTCATCAAACTCCAGCATTGCTTGCATGTTATTAGCAAGATGCTGAGATGTTAGCCAGAGCCTTGGGAACGGATTGACCTGCCAGCACGATGCACTTTTATCTTGGTTATTAACAACTTTCTGTAGTCAAAAAAAGGGAAGACAAGCAATGGTATGGAAAGGCAGACTGTTAGCTAATTTGGACTCCAGAGAGCAGATTGCACAAACACTGTCTGATTTCCTAAACCCAGACAGACTATTACTCGAAGGGTCACACTTCTCTAGTGGGTTGCTACTGAATACCATTATCACTGCTACACTGAAACATTTCCGGTAAGCCTTAACTCTTCAAAAACATTTCAGATTTTATTTATGTCACTTATATTTAGGGATAATCTGAGCCTCTGCCACAGGCCTATTTCTTCTGAACATTTTTCATGCAAATTGCTTAATTATGGTGCCATATTTTATAACGTTCATCAATTAAGGTGGTTCGTAAGCCCATACATATATCCAGAGCAGTGACTGCCCTCTGGTGATACACGGATCAAACAAATCTTCGTACATAAGTTGTACCCGTTTATCTACAGCCATTCAAAGCACATAATTTAGACAGCATTGCGGAGCTCCAGAAGGCAGGAGGTGGAAATCTGATGTCACAAACTGCACAGCATAGAGCAAGGAGCTGAGTTTGAAGAAATGGACACACCCACCTCGACTCCATTTCATAGGGAAACAGGCACAGCCGAGGCCGTCAATCACTTGCTGTGTGCTGGAGGGGCAAGTGGGGCCACCTCCCAGGATTGTCTGTAATTGGTATAGAAGTGTCTCATGCAAACAGCAGAGGAATGAGAGAGAAGACAGAAACCACACTGGGTGGTTTGGTTAAAGGCAAGTACACACTATAGAGCAGTGATGGCGAACTTTGGCACACCAGATGTTTTGGAACTACATGTCCCATGATGCTCAACTACACTGCAGAGTGCATGAGTGCTATGGGAAATGTAGTTCCAAAACATCATCATTGTTATAGAGGAATATTCTTTGTTAATTTTTCATGTCAGAGGTTTAATTGTAAAGTCAAAACTTAACAACTAAACATGGGGTACAGCAGGCAGGTATTTCTCACACATTGCTTTCTGTTCAGAAACTCTAGAGCAGTGATGGCAAACCTTGGCACTCCAGATGTTTGGGAACTACATTTCCCACAATGCTCATGCACTCTGCAGTTGAGCATCATGGGAAATGTAGCTCCAAAACATCTGGGGTGCCAAGGTTCACCATCACTGCTCTAGGGATTTGATTTACTAAAGGCAAATAGGCTGTTCACTTTGCAAGGGAAGTTGCCCGATGCAAGGGAATTTACCCCAGAGCTTAGCGAATGGGTAGAAATTTCACTTTGCAAAGCACATCCAATCCTGCATAAAAAAAATAAAGAAAGAAAGCACAGCCAGCAGATCTGCAACATGCAACGTGCAACTTAATTTGTAATGTGAGGAGTCTATTTGCCTTTAGTAAATCAACCCTTATGGTGAAGACAAACTATCACTTTAAGGCTGGTCATATCCAGGTGATATTTACTGTAGCAATGGACTGTAGCATATAACAGCGATTAGTAACTAAAAGTAGCACAAATGTTCCAAATGTGGGTAATCAATCATTATTACATACAAGTGCATGCGTAGCAATTGCCTGTTATAACTCATGGGGCTATCATAAGCAATGATCAGTATAAAAAAAAAAAAATCGCCTGTGTGCGCACAAACTTAACCTTCCTTTAGCACAAAGCAACAGCGAACGCTAAGCAGGGTAGTTAGCAAAGACAAATACGTATAATATTTTCAATTCATTGGGTAAATTTGCATACATTTATACGACTGCAACTCCCCGCTCTTTCACCTTAAGTATCCTTGTATGTACATTTCTAGTTTAGCAGCCATTTGATTTTTAAACGTAGACCATCATTTTTTACCATTGTATACAGTATATAGACAGTTTGTGGTCTGCAGATCTATGGAGGATAACATGCTACCACCAATCTTAATGAGGAGCTTCAGCCAGATTCCAAAAAATTAAAAGTCAGCAGCTACAAAATACTGTAGCTGCTGACTTTCAATAAACAGACACTCACCTGTCCATGGATCCAGCGCTGTCCTTACCCGGGCCAGTTCTTCACTGGTCTTCAGGTCCCTGACACGTTAACGGTGTGAAGCCAGCTCTGACACCTTGTGGCTTCACAGCTGGTGTCCCACTGTGCATCCATGAGCCGTGTCCTGTGAATGGTTCCGCAGCCTCCTGAAGGTTGCGCAAGTTGAACTTCCACTCGAATCACCTAGGCGATCCAAGCAGAAGTGGAAGCAGCCATCAGCCTAACTAGGTAACCCCCCCCCCCCCAAAAAAAAAAAATCCAAATATAGTAGAGGAGGCGGAAGCGCAGACCTTCCTCTTTTGGGTGAAGTTTAACGTTAAAAAAATATAAAGTTATTCCATTTTTTCTTTCCATATTCAAAATGTGTATTATCACAGCATTCTGTTCTAGAAGACATGATGTTGCTGGTTCTCTCTCTTCCTGTACTCTTACCAGGCACCTCCAGATTAGGGGCTGATATGCCTGCTGAATAGTGATGGCCGAACGGTTCGCCCGGCGGTCGTTTCGCGGCGAATTTCGGCCGTTCGCGGTCCGCTCATTCGCTCGACTATTGCCGTCGTTCGCCCCGGTGGACTTACGTGTTTAATGTGTAAAAGAACTTTGACCTATGATGACACATCCATCATGGGGTACAGGACAGCCAATTGAGACATGACAGCACATGGACACTTGGACATTCCCCCTAACTTATAAATACACCCAATCCGGCGGCCATTTTACATTCTTTCTTCTGTCACTATAGGGAAAGGTTGCTGTTTGGAGCAGGGACAGATAAAACGCTAGCTATTTGGTACACAAAAGTCCTTTTCAGGACTGGTATAGGTGTTAGGTGTATATAGGTTTGCTGTGCTACTGATTCTTGCAGCAGCCTGAGTGTCTTTTGTCAGTTTAGAGAAAGGGACAGAGCGCTGTGTCTGCTGCTATTTTAGGGACAGCCAGATTAGTCATCATCATCATCATTAGCTGTTACTATCAGGTCCACAAAAGAGCTATTCGAGTGACCAGTAATTGTTCCAGTCTCCTCTGTTTTGCCAGTTTGTATAGGGACAGGAAGGAAGCAGTGTGTCAGGCAGTGAGGGTCAGTTTAAAGAGTTGCTGTTACTATTAGTTCCACAAAGGTTCTTTTCAGGACTGGTATCAGTGGTACGGTAATAGGCTTGTACACGTATAATATTCTTTCTTCCAAATATAGAAAGAACATAATACTTGACTACTGCCCTTCTGCTGCAGTCTGCTAATCATTCACAACTCACTTGTTCCACAAAACTCTTTATCAGGACTGGTAACTTGGTCTGTGTAGGGTGCTACAGTACATAGGGTTGAGTGCGTTACAGTCTGCTGTTCTGTAAGGACCGCTATCGGTCCACAATACATAGGGTTGAGGTGCACCACTGCTGACCGCTGCCCTATACTGCAGCAGTCCTTCAGCAGTATAGGTACTGACGTACAGTCTGCTAATCAGTCACACACAACCTACTTGGTCCACAAAGGTCCTTATAAGGACTGGTAACTTGGTCTAGGGTGCTACAGTACATAGGGTTGAGTGCGGTACAGTCTGCTGTTCTGTAAGGACCGCTATCGGTCCACAATACATAGGGTTGAGGTGCACCACTGCTGACCGCTGCCCTATACTGCAGCAGTCCTTCCTCGGTATAGGGACTAAGAGTTTTGTCACAGGGTGATTTAAAAAAAATGACAGGCAGAGGAAGAGGCAGGCCCTTCCGCAGGGGTGGTAGGGGTAGGGCAGGAGCACCAGCCTTGAGCCAAAGTGGGAAGTTGCAGAAGGTGCGTTCAATTACTTTAAAGGACGCACCAGACTTGGTTGAGTGGCTCACTCAGCCTTACTCTTCTGCACCCTCCTCATCCTCTCGATCTGCACCCTCTTCTTCACTCTCTGCTATGTGCACCCCCAAAGACACTACCACCAACAACACCCCCACCACCACCACCACCACATACCTTCCGCTTGAGTCACAGGAATTATTTTCCGATCCATATCAAGAGGACATTTTTGATGCGCAGCCACTCTTGGTATTGGATCATGAAGAGGAGGTAGCAACAACTGCTACTCAGCAGTCTGACGACAGTACCCAGATCAGCCCAAGGAGGAGGTTGGTCCCCGGTGTTGCTGCCTACTCCGAGATCTCTACTTATAGCGGTGGGGAAGGTGACGTTGATGATGACGTGTCTAGTGATGTCACGTGGGTGCCCACAAGAGAGGAAGAGGAGGGGAGTTCAGAGGGAGATATGGACCAGCAGATAGGGAGGAGAAGGAGGAATAACTTACATTGCACAGGAGGGACAAAGCAGACTGCAAATGTATCAGGAGCAAGTCATCGACCATGTACGGTCACATCTGGCGCTCCCAGGACACCGGCACATGGCTCCACAGTGTGGGCTTTTTTTAACGTGTCCACTGCTGACAATAGCGTTGCCATCTGCAATCTTTGCAGTCAACGCATTAGTCGCGGTAAGCCCAACACTCACCTAGGGACGACCGCCTTAAGAAGGCACATGGGCAGCCATCACCGAGCCGAGTGGGAGCAACGGAACACACAAAGCCACACTGCAGGCTCTCACCGTCCAGCCTCGTCTTCTACTTCTCCTTCTCCTCTCTCCTCACAATTGTCCTCCACTCCACCTTCCATCACGCCAAGCTCACATTTTCCTGCAAAAAGGCAGGCTTCCGTGGGCCTAATGTTCGAGCGTAAAAAAATGATGACGCCGTATAAACCCTCTTGCCCAACGATTGAAGGCTGGCTTGTCAGAACTCATAGCCCGCCAACTACTGCCATATAAACTGGTGGACTCGGAGGCCTTTCGCAAATTTGTGGCCATTGGAACTCCACAATGGAAGGTCCCAGGAAGGAAGTATTTCTCAGAGAAGGGCATCCCAGAGCTATATGGCCATGTTCAGCGGCAAGTGAATGTATCTCTGGCACACAGTGTCGGTGCCAAGATACATCTGACCACAGACACGTGGTCTAGCAAACACGGGCAGGGAAGGTATATCACTTTTACTGCCCACTGGGTGAACCTTCTGACGGCCGTCAAGCATGTAACCCGTGGCACCCGCGTAGATTTGGTTTTACCGCCACGGATTGCATGCAGGCCTGACTCTTCTTCTCCTCCTACTCCATCCTCCTCCCTCTCCTCCTCAGCTGCCTCCTCCTTTTCCGCTGCTAGCGTCTCTTCCGCTGCACCGCCCAAGCTCTCCAGAACCTATTCCACATGCCAGGTGAGACGTTGCCATGCCGTGCTGCGTCTGTTGTGCCTGGAAGCCAAGAGCCACACTGGCCCGGCACTCCTTTCAGCTTTGCGTTCACAGGCAGATCAGTGGCTAACACCGCTCAATTTGACAGTTGGTAAAGTGGTGTGTGACAACGGTGCCAATCTGCTTAGCGCATTGAAACAGGGCAAAATCACGCACGTGCCATGCATGGCACACGTCTTAAACTTGGTGGTGCAGCGATTCCTTGTCAAATACCCTGGGGTCCAGGACATCTTGCAGCAGGCAAGGAAAATCTCGGCCCATTTCAGAAGATCTTACACGGCCATGGCTCGCCTTGCTGACATTCAGCGGCGACACCATCTGCCGGTCAGGCGTCTTATTTGCGATTGCCCGACGCGATGGAACTCAACCTTCTATATGCTTGATAGGCTGCTCCAGCAGAAACGTGCAGTTAACATCTACCTGTATGAACTCTGCGAAAGAAACGGTTCTGGGAAGCTGGGGTTTTTTTTCACCGCGCCAGTGGCTGCTCATGCGCGACGCATGCAGACTTCTGCGGCCATTTGAGGAGATCACCAAACTGGTCAGTCGCAGCCATGGCGCCATCAGTGACATGGTACCTTATGCCTTCTTTATGGAGCGTGCATTGCGTCGTGTCATTGATCAAGCTGTGGAGGAGCAGGAGCGGGAAGATGAGGAAGTCGCAATGCTGGATGAATTCCCAGGGGGGCTACTCTATCTGAGACAAGTCAACAACAGGAGTCTGATGAGGAGTCAGAGGAGGATGGTGCCGGGGCGGATGAGGAGGAGCAAGAAGAGCATGCTTTAAACCTTTCTGGGATCCCTGTTGTGCGTGGATGGGGAGAGGAGAATGAAGAGGACGACATTATCCTGGATGATGAGCAGGAGCCAGGCCACTACACCGCTTCCACTTTAGTGCAAATGGGGGCCTTCATGCTCCAGTGTTTTAATAGGGACCCCCGTATAAAAAGCATAAGGGTCAAGGACCAGTACTGGGTGGCAACGTACTTAGACCCCCGGTACAAACACTGACTTCGGATATGAGGTCATTCTTTCAGCCGACCCATCGACAGGTGTCATCCGGATCCAGCATCAGGTGTCCGACTACATTGGGTTAATGGCCGATGTGGACGCTCTGAGGAGTGATGAACCCCTGGACTACTGGGTGGGCAGGCTTGACCTCTGGCCAGAGCTTGCCCAATTTGCAATCGAACTGTTGGCTTGCCCCTCATCCAGTGTCCTGTCCGAAAGGACGTTCAGCGCAGCAGGGGGGATCGTGACCGATAAGCGTACTCGCCTAGCTCACGACAGTGTTAACTACCTCACATTTCTAAAAATGAATGAGGCATTGATCTCGGAGGAATTCAACACATGTGACCAGTAGACCATGTATATGTCTATAAACTATTTTTTTAATCAAGCACACAGACCTTCTTTCTTCATTTGGCTCACTTCCTTGTCCCAAAAAAGCACACCGTACTATATGCCCCTACCCTCCTCTTTGAAGAGGTTGAGCGGTGTCATATTTCTACTGGGGCTGCTTATGAGGGGATCACACCATCCCTGTGCTGTGCTGACTTCCTCCTGCGGGTTCTTATTATGAGGGGATCACACCATGCCTGTGCTGTGCTGAGTTTCTCCTGGGCCTGCTTATTATGAGGGGATCACACCATCCCTGTGCTGTGCTGACTTCCTCCTGGGGGTTCTTATTATGAGGGGATCACACCATCCCTGTGCTGTGCTGACATTGCTGAGTTTCTCCTGGGCCTGCTTATTATGAGGGGATCACACCATCCCTGTGCTGTGCTGACTTACTCCTGGGCCTGCTTATTATGAGGGGATCACACCATCCCTGTGCTGTGCTGACTTCCTCCTGGGGGTTCTTATGAGGGGATCCCACCATCCCTGTCCTGTGCTGAGTTTCTCCTGGGCCTGCTTATTATGAGGGGATCACACCATCCCTGTGCTGTGCTGAGTTTCTCCTGGGCCTGCTTATTATGAGGGGATCACACCATCTCTGTGCTGTGCTGACTTCCTCCTGGGGGTTCTTATTATGAGGGGATCACACCATCCCTGTGCTGTGCTGACTTCCTCCTGGGGCTGCTTACGGTGCTGCTGTCAGTGCTGTATATCACGGTGCTGGTCTGAGTGCTTAATGTCACGCTGCTGATGTCAGTGCTCTCTGTCACGGTGCTGCTGTCAGTGCTGTATATCACAGTGCTGATGTCAGTGCTGTATGTCACGCTTCTGATGTCAGTGCTCTCTATCACGGTGCTGCTGTCAGTGCTGTATGTCACGGTGCTGATGTCAGTGCTGTATGTCACGCTGCTGATGTCAGTGCTGTATGTCACGCTGCTGATGTCAGTGCTCTCTATCACGGTGCTGCTGTCAGTGCTGTATATCACGGTGCTGATGTCAGTGCTGTATGTCACGCTTCTGATGTCAGTGCTCTCTATCACGGTGCTGCTGTCAGTGCTGTATATCACGGTGCTGATGTCAGTGCTGTATGTCACGCTTCTGATGTCAGTGCCCTCTATCGCGGTGCTGTTGTCAGATGACTATCACGGTGCAGGTGTCATTGCTGTATGTCACGCTTCTGATGTCAGTGCTCGCTATCACGGTGCTGCTGTCAGTGCTGTATATCACGGTGCTGATGTGAGTGATTTATGTCACGCTGCTGATGTCAGTGCTCTCTATCACGGTGTTGCTGTCAATGCTTTATGTCACGCTGCTGATGTCAGTGCCCTCTATCACGGTGCTGTTGTCAGATGCCTCTATCACGGTGCATGTGTCATTGCTGTATGTCACGCTGCTGTTGATCATCTCCTGCACCCTCTTCTTTGCCTACCCTGGTCCCTGACCTTCCCTCTCCTCCATTGCCTTCATGCGCTCCACAGTCCTGAATTGTCAGAACAATTTCCCATATAAAAAAAGAATGCTTGTAGTTATCGATCCCAAATTCACCTCATACATGTGTTATGTCATTGGCCATGTGGTGGGACTATGTTTGCCCAGCTAATAATTATCTTGTGGCTGCAAATTTGACCTAAATGTTTACGAAGTTCGCCTCCCATTGAAGTCAATGGGGCCCGCCGCGAACGTTCGGTTTCGCGAACGGTCGGCCTCGTTCGCGGTCCGCGTTCGTGAAAACGTCCTGTCGGAAGTTCGTCCATCACTACTGCTGAAGCATCCATAGAGAAAGAGTGGTTATCCTTGCCAAGACACCACTAGAGGAGGGGTGGATCTCCCTGCTGAGACACCACTAGAGGAGGGGTGGATCTCCCTGCTGAGACACCACTAGAGGAGGGGTGGATCTCCCTGCTGAGACACCACTAGAGGAGGGGTGGATCTCCCTGCTGAGACACCACTAGAGGAGGGGTGGATCTCCCTGCTGAGACACCACTAGAGGAGGGGTGGATCTCCCTGCTGAGACACCACTAGAGGAGAGGTGGATCTCCCTGCTGAGACACCACTAGAGGAGGGGTGGATCTCCCTGCTGAGACACCACTAGAGGAGGGGTGGATCTCCCTGCTGAGACACCACTAGAGGAGGGGTGGATCTCCCTGCTGAGACACCACTAGAGGAGGGGTGGATCTCCCTGCTGAGACACCACTAGAGGAGGGGTGGATCTCCCTGCTGAGACACCACTAGAAGAGGGGTGGATCTCCCTGCTGAGACACCACTAGAGGAGGGGTGGATCTCCCTGCTGAGACACCACTAGAGGAGGGGTGGATCTCCCTGCTGAGACACCACTAGAGGAGGGGTGGATCTCCCTGCTGAGACACCACTAGAGGAGGGGTGGGTCTCCCTGCTAAGACACCACTAGAGGAGGGGTGGTTCTCCCTACTGAGACACCACTAGAGGAGGGGTGGATCTCCATGCTGAGACACCACTAGAGAAGGGATGGATCTCCCTGCTGAGACACCACTAGAGAAGGGGTGGATCTCCCTGCTGAGACACCACTAGAGAAGGGGTGGATCTCCCTGCTGAGACACCACTAGAGAAGGGGTGGATCTCCCTGCTGAGACACCACTAGAGAAGGGGTGGATCTCCCTGCTGAGACACCACTAGAGGAGGGGTGGATCTCCCTGCTGAGACACCACTAGAGGAGGGGTGGACCTCCCTGCTGAGATACCACTAGAGAAGGGGGTGGATATTCCTATCAAAAAACCGTCAGGCTAGGAGTAGATATTCTTGTTAAGAAACCTCTAGAGTTGGAGTTGATATCCCTGCTGAGACACCTGTAATGAAATTATATATCTTCCTGCTGAGGCACCTCTAGAGGAGGGGTGGGATTTTCCTGCTGACAAACTTCTAGTGTAGGGATGGATTTTCCTACCATAACACCTTCAGGGTAGTTGTAGATATTCTTTCCAAGATACCTCTAAAGGATGGATATCCCTGCTGAGACACCTCTAGTGTAGGGGTGGATTTCACTGCTATGACATCTCTAGGGTAGGGATGGATATCCCTGCTGAGACACCTAGTGTAGGGATGGATATTCTTACCAAACCACCTTTAGGGTAGGAGTGGATATCCCTACTGACACACCTCTAGGTTAGGGAAACATATACTGGATAATAAATATCTAGGGCAAGGGTGGATATTCATGCTGACATACAAGGGTAGAGATAGATATTGAAGCTGGCTATTGCTATCCACTGGCATTGTAAGCTGGAATCCCACTTGAACTTGACACAGACAAAAAGATGAGATTGTACACTAAGCCACAAAAATATTGTACATTTTTGGCATACAAGCATTTTAGGTATACAAGAACCCCCAAGAAAATAAACAAATGTGCATTTGGCTCCACGCCACCAAATGTCCCAATTTTGATCAAATAGTCAATTTACAATCTTAACAACCAACCACAACTCTGCCCAACAGAACTAGTTTCTGACAGAAAGTGGGCTACCTCCTTTCACTTTTTTTCTCAGTTTTTTTTTTTTAACATTAGATTTTAATAACATAAGAAAAGTCTTATTAATTTATAGTTGATGCACAGCCCCTAACTAGAAATATCCCAGGGTCCACTGGTACAAAAAGTCAATAGTAATTTATTAATAAAGCTTTTAAAAAATATATAGTTTTATTTTTAAACAAAAATGTTTACTTAAACCACGGTATTGTAAAAAAAAAAAAAAACCCTGCAAGACAATTACATAATGTGCTAGTATGTGTCGCATACTAGCACATTGTGAAATACCTTAGAGCGAAGGCCTCCAGTAGTGCGCGGTCCCTACCGACAGGGCTTTTCTTTTCATCCAGTCCATGGCACAGTGCTCTTAAGGAATGGAACAGTTATGTTGTTCCTTCAGAGCGCATGCGCCGGTGACATTACCAGCTGACAAAAGAGCGAGTGTCTCCTTAACCGTGCACGTTGAGGAGATATTCATTTTACCTACAGGTAAGCTTTACTATACGCTTACCCGTAGGTAAAAACTACAAAGCAGACTTAGCTACCACTTAAGCAACACAAGCTTCTGATTATACACCAGCAATATGCGCAATTTACCTTGGAAGCACCCAGTTTTCTTCGTGATGACCATCTCTGCTGCAAGAGAAGGAAACATTGATAAGGTAAAAATAAATAAAATAGAAACCTCAGTGGACCATCAAGATCCAGCCAACAAAAGTCAGAAAAAAAAAAAAAAAACACATGATTTCCAACATACGTAACAAGAAATGGCAACACAATATTTAACCTGCACAGCAAAAAATTATTTGGTATGAACTTGATAAAAGAAGGGTCTTTTTTTTTTTTTTAAATATACACACACACACACAATATATTTTTTTTATTTTTATTTTTTTTTATAATTTTTTTTTAATGGAGCTACTCTGTGCCATGTTTGTCAAACCCCAGTGACCAAAATTAAAGTGAACCATGAAATCACAGCACACAGAAAAGTTGCACAAAAGTATAGTGTAGCGGATGATATTTTGGACAAAATTTCATACGCATGTAAATTTAATTTTTTGCCTCAGAACAGTAGGGGTTCTGAGGGTTAATTGAGTAGGTAGGCCTTGACACCAGTCTGGCCAGGCTGTGTTTGGAAGTTCTGCCTGGTCATGTGAACGGTGAGGTGCACATGACAGGCCAGAACCAGGTCTGGTTGGATGTTTAGGTATCAGCCTTCTCGGAAACAATCAGTGGGAGTGCTGGGGCCCGCTGAGGAGTCTGGGAAGGGGTACTTAAGAGGTGTGGGTCACGTGTTTGAGGAGAGAGGTTTGTGAGACCCGTGTGGTCTGTGCTGGTTCCAGGACCGGGGTAGCCCCATGAGGGGTCCCGGTCACGGGGTGTTCGACACCCCGCAACATGTTCCTGTGGAAGGCCCCTGATAGACCCGTCTGGTCTGGGGTAGGGATCTGTCTGTTCCCGAGTCTCAGACCCACTGGTCGGTGGAGCAGTAACTTCGGAGGAGGGCTGGCAAGTGGCATCCTGGGAAGTGCCTGGTTACTGAGTTGGGAAGGAGATTGACAAATTCACGCTTTTCCAGTACCATTGAGGAGACAGGAAACGTTCCAGGTACAGAGGAGAAAGTTTACTGTTCGCCTTTGGTTACAACTTGTACACGTTCATAGGACTGTTTCAAGTTTTGAGTCAATGTGCTGACTGCCATGATCTCTGGCTAGAGATCTGTTCAGCCTTGAAGTGCCCAGCTGCGAGTGGCTACTCTCTGGGTAGAATTAGAGACTTTGCTAGACCTGCAGTTCAAGGTGCCCGAGTTCTTCCCCCGTGCCCTCTGTTCCCTAAGAGACTGTGTTTGGAAGTTAATAAAGCAAAATAAAACCTTTGAAAGAGGACTTCATCTGTGTCAGCGTTCGAGTTGTTGGGTATCAACCCTGGGAACCCCTAGACGTGGAAGAGCAGGCCGAGAGAAGGTAACTGGTAAGCCCAATAAGTCAAGGCTGCACAGCAAAGGTTGTGGCCACTACAATAGCAATGGACCAACCTCTGAAGCAGAAAAACCCCAACCCCCCACCCTGAGGTGCAAGTCTCCCAACAGGGATAAGGAACTCTCTAGGTCCACTTGGGCCAAAGCCAGGTGGTCCCCACTTCTTAGGAACCTGCTGAAGCCATCTCCATCCCTGTGAGTAAATAAAGCACATTTGCAGTGCTAATGCTAATGGCAAATATGTGCATTAAAAAGTGAGAAGTGCAAACCCATAATGTTTTCTGGTACCCCTGGGATGACACCTCCAGATGGGCACATCACTGGGGACACCTAGTTCCTCTCACAAGGCTCTACTTGTGAGTTATCTGCACTCCGATACTTTAGTCTATACAGCTGCTGTCAGGGGCGTAACTATAGGGGGTGCAGCAGTCGCGACTGCAACTGGGCCCTGTGCTGCAGGGGGCCCATGCAGCCCCCTATACATATGGCCAGCAGCAGCACAGGCAGCTAGGGGTACCAGTGCACCATGCACACGGGTGGCTGGAGGTGGAGGGTGACTAGCAGAGCTCCATGCTCGACTATCACACTGGCTGCTCTTTAGTTGTGCATTCCCCGCATGACCCGTGTCCTCGGCCGGCTCCTCAGAGTACCCCTCTCCTGCTCCATGCATTGCCGCTCAGTCCGATGTCTGTTCTCCCCAGCCAGAGTCCCGCCCCCCAGTCCGGTCCACACTGCACTGCATACTTCTCCCGGGTAAACAAACTTTAAGCACCCAGATGCAGTGCAGCCCTATGAGAGCCCCCCGGAGGACACTGCAGGCTTGTCTGCCAGCCCCCCCTCCTCCCCCATCATACACAGATGATGAAAGGTCTTTCTGGGAGATATGCTGATCACCCGTCCAGCACACTGGATGGAGCCCAGGCCAACATGGATGAGTGTGCGGCCTGCAGCTTGGTCATGGTGAGTGAGAGGACCCCATCCCCCACACACCATTACATACCCCCTCCATCTCCCCCTGGGGACAGGGGCCCCTTTTCACATGGGGATAGGGACCCCCATCTCCCTTGGGGACAGGGACCCCTTCTCACCTGGGGGCAGTAACTTCATCTGCCCTGGAGAAAAGGACCTCATCTCTTCTGGGGACGGGGACCCCATCCTGCCTAGGGAAAGCCCCCCAATGGGGCACCTAAAAATAAAATAAAAATAATTAAAAAAAACTACTGATACCAGTGGTGGAACTACAGGGCTCACAAAGGTCATACCTGTGACCACGCCCTGGAGTTCCACCGCCGGACTCGGAAGGAAGGGCCCTGGCTTGGGTTCAGGGGGGCCCTTCATGGTTTCTTGCATCGGGGCCCTGAAGGTTATAGTTACGCCACTGGCTGCTGTGGTCATTATGAAGGGTCCCTATGTACCTCCTTTTAATTTTACATTAAGGAGAATGCAACAGGAGGTACTGGACTACACAAAGGTGAGCATCAATACCTGGAAATCCCAGCTAGACCAAAATGGAGGCATGAATTATGGCAAGGCAATCTCATTTTGGAATATCCAAGACATATAAGGCCCTTCTTTAAAACAGTGTGTCCCATTCACATATTTAATGTTGCACGTTAATGTTAAAAAAAATGTATCTACTTTCTGCCCGTAGGATGTCCTCGGGTTGAAGTGGTTATAATAAAAAAAAATGTAAAGCAGCCCCATCCTTACACATACGTTACTCCAGCACACATATGTAAATGGTTATCGCACTACACATGTGAGGTATTGTTTCACGAAAGTCAGAATGATAGCAATAATTCTAGCACCAAACCACCTGTAAAAGGTGTTTAAAGCGTTGCCTATGAAGAATTTTAAGCATCGTAGTTTGCCGCCATTCCACAGGCAGACGCAATATAAAAGCGTGACAAGTTAGGTATCCATTTACTTGGCGTAACATCTTTCACTTTATACAAAAAAATTGGGGTAAAAGTTGTGTTTTTTTTTTTTTTTAATACATAAAAGTGTGTTTTTCCCCAAAAAATAGCATTTGAAAAACCGCTACACAAATACCGTGTGATATAATAAATTTTAACACCCATCATTTTTTTCTATAGGGCCTCTGCTAAAACGTATATATATTATGTTAGGGAGTACCAAGTAATTTTCTAGCAAAAAAAGTGAATTTTTACATGTAGGAGTGAAGTGTCAGGATTGGCCCGGATGTGGATCTATGTAAATCCATAGATTTAAAAGTATAGATCCCCTTTACAAAAAACTTGCATATACAGGTAAGGAATTTTTGTAGATAAAAACAAACTCAGCTCTGACTAAAGATGAATAATACCCTTGGCTATAGGTGTAGGCCATTAACATGCCTTAAGCCTGACTGGAATAGTTCCAGGATGTTGCTAAGCACTCCCAGGACATTGCTAAGTGAGGCCTAGTCATCACTGCTCACCTCCACCATCACTGGAGTGAGCTCTTTCTCCGATTCAACCCCCCTCACATACTCATTCTCTCCCGTGATGCAGTAGTTCTGAGCTCAGCATTTGAGAGCTCACTACTGTGATGGTGGAGGTGAGCAGTACCAACTAGGCCTCGCTTAGCAACGTCCAATGAGTACTTAGCAATGTCCTGGGAGTATTTCAGTCAGGCTTCATAAGGTATGTAAATGGCCTACACCTATAGCAAAGGCTTTATTTAACTTTAGTCAGAGCTGCTTAGTTTGTTTTACCTGCAGAAGCCCTTTATCTGCATAGACAGTTTTGTGGTAAAGGTGAACTATCCCTTTAAAAGTTTTAACGTTTCAAAAAACTGTTACAAGCCTGCCCAACAAGGGATCAAATCGCTGCATTGAATTTTCGATCTATGGCCAGCTTAAGTCACCTCAAAAAGTCAGGCCCATCCTTTAACTTTTGGATGAACTGTCCCTTAACCACTTAAAGACCGTCCACCGCATATACTAAGGCAGGGCAGCTCTATTGCGCGAAACATTGTACCTTCTCCCTTTCCCTCACCCCCTTCCCCCCCCCCTTTTTTCCCCTCCCCCTTTTTTCTTGCCCCCTCCCCCCTCTTTTCCTTACCTTTTCCTCTCCCCCCCCCCCTCATTTTTCCTCCCCTTTCCCCTCTTTTTTTTTTTCCTCCTTCCCCCTTCTCGCGTTTCACTGGTTGGTGTCCCTGCCACCCGGTCACACCTGGTTGTGTGTGTGTACTGGTTACAATACTTAACTTGATTTTTTTTACAATAATATTATAATTTTTTCGATTAGAGTCTGTAATACAAACTCCGTGTCCACCGCCAAGGGAATTGATGGGCCCTCTGGTCTGTGAGTTTTGCCTGTGGTGAGGGTGAGCTGATCTTCCTATTTTCACATTATTTGTATTGTAGATAACTCCTTGAAACGTGTACTTTTTGCTCTGTTTTGGTTATAATTTAATCAAATGTATTATCTGCTTTATAGATCATCCTCCTGATGAAGCTTTTTTCCGCGAAACTAGTTGAGGGAATTGTGTATACTCCTCTTCATTTGAAACTCTTCGGGGGAACCCGCCAGTAGTTTGTCAATTGTGGTGTACACTATATACTGTATGGTTTTAATGTATTGTTGTGTAATTGCTTTTTGTCTTTATTAAACTTTTTAATTACTATTCATTCTTTGACTACCAAGTACCGAGATAGTCCAATCAACAATCTTTTTGGGTGTGGTTGCATGATGGTCAGTATGAGCCACTGCTCTGGCACCTACATACCAGACAATTTTCCTGACAGGGAAGTACACAGAGATCTTCTGTTCCTTGTAAGCAGGAACACGGATCTGTATTCTTCCTGTCAGTCCATCTCCCACACAGTTAGAAAACACTCCCAGGGAACACACTTAGACCTTTGATCGCCCCCGTTATCCTCTTCCCTGGCCGTGTCATTTATGCAGTAACAGTGCTTTTTTTTTTAGCACTTATCACTGTATTGGTGTCACTGCTCCCGAAAAAAGGGTCACTTAGTGTGATATTTGTCCACCACAATGTCGCAGTCCAGCTAAAAATCGCTGATTGCTGCCACTACCAGTAAAAACAATAAAAATAAATTTAAAGTCCATAAATCTATCACATAGTTTGTAGACGATATGACTTTTGCACAAACAAATCAATATAGGCTTATTGGGATTTTTTTTAACAAAAATATGTAGAACACCACATATTGGTCTAAATGTATGAGGAAATTCCATTTCTTCTTCTAAAACATGTGGATATGTATTTTAACTGAAAGTAAAAAAAAATATATATTTTTTTAATTGTCTGACTTTTTTTGTTTATAGCGCAAAAAATAAAAACCGCAAAGGTAATCAAATACCACCAAAAGAAAGACTTGTGAGAAAAAAAAAGGACATTTTTATTTTGGTAAAGCTTCTCAGGACCGCGTAATTGTCGGTTAAAGTAACGCAGTGCCTAATCGCAAAAAATAGCCTGGTTATTAAGGGGGTAAAACCTTTCATGGGCTGAAGTGGTTAAAAGGGTCTGGAGCTTCACAGCAGTTGTAAAACAAGAGTTCCCAATGGTATAAAAACTCAGGAGACATTCATATGCATTGTTGATTTTTAATTTAGCTAGTTTCAGCTTTTATCTGGTCATTAGATACAGCTGAAGTGACTGTCCACTAGGCAGCCCTCAGCTTTTTTTTTTTTTTTTTTTTAAACGCATACATACAACTGAGGAAGCAATCTGAAATCTGCAAAACACACAAACGCACTGACCATGTGCAGACACCTACATTATTTTTTGCATCTCTTATCCTGATGGACAGACTGACATCTGCCACAATCACCCCCATGTCTTCCTCAAGGCTATTGGGGTCTTCAAGCCGGAACACTTTTTCAGCAGTTCTACAGGAAATAAAAAAAAAAAAAAAAACACCCAATCAGTAAATATCTGTATTTCACTTGGAATGTGGCAGATCATTTGAACAGCAAGTGGTTTCTGCCTCAGTTACACTGGAATATCAGAATATTTCACGCTCCATTGCTCAAAAAACAACTTTCACATTATTCTGACATACCGCAGCTCGGTAAACTTTATTGACAAACATAATGAAATTCCAATAGCGTATCATTATTCAAGTCCAAGACACCACGCAAGCCATCTGCCGAACGGGAGCCAAAAAGGTATTTTCAAGACTGTCAGTACTTCATTGGAAGCTCAAAATGCACCTTTTAACAGATCCGCTAAAATGTTCCTCTTAGAGGATATAAATAAAACGACGGCAAGTGCTGACAAAGTATGTGCATACACAATGTAGAACCCTGCCAGTCAAGAAGACCATTGCACTTAAAATAGAGCGCCTTCCAATTAAACCCCTGGTATGTTAGGAGCTTTAAACTGATGTTGGAATACTATTATTACTATGCCCTAGCATCAGGGCCGTCTTCAAGGCAGGGAAAAAGGGGCAGCTGCCCTGGGGCCAATCATTGTTGTTGGGCCCAAAACAGCTGCCCCTTGAGCCTACACTGCCTGAAAATAGTTGACAAGTGGATTCTGAAGGGTCCAAGAAAATGTTTGTCCAGGGTCCAATCATTATTTAGTTTGGCCCTGCCTAGCGTATCTTGAGTGTAGGGCAATACATGTTTAGCACAGTGGCCAGGTGTTAGGACTTCCACCTGGCAGCACTAGGATCAGCGGTTCAAATCCCAACCACAACACTACCTGCCCAGAGTTTGCATGTTCTCCCTGTTCCTGCGTGGGCTTCCTCCAAAGACATGCTTGTATAATAGGTTAATAGGCTCCTGTCTAAATTGGCCCTAGTATGTGTATGTATGAATGAGAGTTAGGACCCTTAGATCATACCTCCCAACTTTTTGAGATGCGAATGAGGGACACCTACTAGAAAAAGTATTCAGGCATAGGACACGCCCCACCATGACCCCTTAAAGGAGAATTAACCCCCCCCCCCCCCCCCAAAAAAAAATTCTAAAACCAACAAGGGCTTTTTTTTACCACTAATATTCCTTTATATTGGCTTTTCAAATTTACAAATGCAGAAATTTAGGATTTGGAGCAAAGGTTTAGCACCGGGAAACACTTTTTGAAAGATAAATAGTGCATTTTATAAACTATATAGATCAGAGCAAAATGAGGGACAGAGAGACATTGCTCCAAATCAGGGACAGTTGGGAGCTATGCCTTAGATCAGGGATATGCAATTAGCGGACCTCCAGCTGTTGCAGAACTATAACTCCCATGAGGCATAGCAAGACTCTGACAGCCACAAGCATGACACCCAGAGGCAGAGGAATGATGGGACTTGTAGTTTTGCAACAGCTGGAGGTCCGCTAATTGCATATCCCTGCCTTAGATTGTTAGCTCCTTGAGGGTAAGGACTGATATGAATGTACAATATATATCTAAAGTACTGCATAAATTGCCTGTGCTATAAAAGTACCTGTAATAAAATAAGGGGATTTTCAAGGTGCTAAAATCATAACTCCAATAAATGATAAAATATTGAATGTTTTATTACAATATAAACATTGTTAAAAACAATGTCACTGTACTTATCATAAAACCATTACATAATGTCCTTCCAGCTTGAGTATATGTGCAGTGACTTGAGCTCTACATATTTCACTAAACTTTGGCTTCCTCGGGAGACTTATAAGTACTGCATAAGATGCAACAAGGGTGCCCAGGAACACTCGATAGTTCAAAAATGTTAAATAAGGAAATTATGCACCAATGGGATCACCCAAGGGGACACCAATAGCCATAGGAGGGAACAGAGCCCACACATGTATCACCATTAAGCTCAAAATGTATCAGGAATTCCACAATTTCTGGGTTACAATTCGCACACTCCATACAAATGGAGATACAACCCCTCCAATTGTAGATCTTCACAGAGACAAAAAGAAGGGGGGAGGGGGTGACAAACCACCACTCCCGTGTGGGACAAATGCAGGTTAAATGACAAACATGGACCATCCACAGACCACTCCCAGTGGCAGCTAATGCTGGTGCTTGTTTGTCACTTGACCTACATTTGGGTCCACAGAGGAGTGGGGTTTTATACCACCCCCTTTCTGACATTGTGAAGATATACAATTGAAGTGGTTGTATCTCCATTTGCATGGAGGGTGTGAATTGTAACCTATAACATGCGGGATTCTCAATGAATGTCTAGGTGAATGATGATACATTTGTGGGTTTTGTCCCCTTGGGCATAAACTCCTTTTCAAAATTTTTTAACTATCCAGTGTTCCTGAGCACCCTTATGGCATCTTATGCAGTCCTCACAAGTCTCCTGAGGACGTTTTGGCGAAACATGTAGGAGCTGAAGTCACTGCACACATAACATATTATATATATATTTTTTTTGGATTCGTTTTTATTTTATTAAAATAACAAACATGTGAAAATTAGGTGTGCTACTCAAGCTCAGAGATGTTTAGGTCCTGTGTCCGCCACTGAAAATACCAGCCGGGGAAGGAGCTTGTCTCAGCTCCAGACGTCAAAATGTGAGGCTGCCACATACTCTATCTGCAAGTTTGCTATGATGTGCGGACTATGGGATATTTTTCTTGCTACAAAAAAAACAAACATGTTATACTTATCTGCACTGTGCAATGGTATTGCACCAAGTGGCCCCAAATGTCCTTCTCTGGGGTCCTCCTCTAGCGATCTTGGTTCCAACTTTTCTCTGTACACCACCAGAGGAAGCCATTTCCTATGAGGGCATAACTGCAGCGTGTCCCCAAGCTGGGCTGTGTGTGTCCATAAAAACACAGTGCAGCCTAGCCCACAGCCCCCCCCCCCCCCCATACTTTCGGTTGACAGCATTTGATTGATATCAGCAGGAGCCAATGGCTTCTGCTGCTGTATTGAGCCAGTGAGAGGGGAGAGAGAGGACCACCACTGCTGCAGAGGGCCCAGCATTTTTATTGTGGCTATGACTATGGAAAGCAGGCTATTTACAGCAGGCATGTAGTGTGCATGAACAAGGACACTGGTATAACCTGTCATGTGAACATTTAACCTGATGCCATTATGGGGAAGGTAGTCAACATTTTTATTGGCTATGATGCTGTGACTTACAGCTTGGCCACATTAGCAAATGGAAACGTGTATGAACCTGGCCTAAACAACAGGTTGACCTAAATCATGATCAGTCCATGTAGGCATGCAATTGTCAGCAACCATAGGACCACCAAAAATTTAAAAAAATGGGTGCACTGTGCCTATCAATACTTTTGATGAGCTGTAAAGGAAATAATCTTTATAGCTGGACTAAAAATATGCAGTTTTGGGTAGATTTATATATTTTTTGTTTCACAAAGAATTCGTTTTTTCTTTTTTTTTCAAAACATTGAAGAACCACAATAATGGCACAGACCACGGTACAGAGGTGGTACAATTTAAGAAATGTACCAGAGCACAGTAACGTAAGATATATGCAAAGAATAGGCAGCGTAAGTTGTGACTTACTGAAGATTCCATGACTAGCACAAAATATAAAAAGGTAGTGATGGTGCTGATGAAGGATACTCCATGGTACAAATTGCAGACACCTCTTCAAGAGTATGGAGGTGTAGTGCCAAACGGTTCATAGCAAAGACACTAAAAGCAGGAGGGAAGAAATGGAGAGAGGCAGAATTGTAGAGAAGAAAATCAAAGGAAGGGCAAAGGAGATGGGAGTGGGGTACTTACCTGAGATATGCAGAGAGAACATGGAAGAAAAGAGAGAGAAGAGGGACTGGAAGGGTCTCATGTGGGCCAGCTGTATGAAGGCCAAAGGGCTGCTGCGAACGACTTCAGACGGAAATCAGGGTTTGGTCTATATCCAGGGCAGCGTTATAAGATATCCAGGGGTCCCAAAAATGTAGATATTTGGCATGAGAGTCTTTGAGGATGGAATGAAGCTTCTCGTGGACCATAAGCCCCATCGGTCATTATTGAACCTTGGCAAAATTGAGGAATGGTTGTTTCCAGGCTCTGGCTAATGCTTCCCAAGCTGCCAGAAGCACAAATCTCAACAACTAACTCTGTATATTTATTTTTATATGCAATTTAATAGAGGAGGACACCTGAGTGTAACATTTAACTTACTGCGGTTCATGTAATGATTCAATTTTATGGGGTACCTCCAATTTTGCGGAGATGCCTCTGGGTTCTTCCTGTCTATTCCAGGAGCAGCAGAGAGGAGACACTAACAGAGGAACATCCTAGTGTTCTACGTACACATTAGGTCTACACAGAGATTACACACTTCACTGGTTTATTCACTTCCCCAGAACAAGTCTAGATAAATACACACATAGTAGATGGACTTTGATGGATATTGCATTATTCTCTCAAACACACCAAAGTAGATTATTTTATAACTTACTTGTTTAGTTCAAGCTCTTGAAGATCAAGGAAAGCAGATCCCATGAAGTCATCCGTTGTAAAATCTCGATCATAAACCTTCAAGAGAACACCAAAATAATTACATTATAAGTAAAACATAACAGGTACAAGTTATTGCACAAGTCATACTTAAAGTAGAACTAAAGTCAAAAGGTTTTCTTTCGTTTTGGATAGAGTGGAGAGGGATTAAAGGGATTGTAAAGTAATTTTTTTTTTTAAACAACAAACATGTTATACTTACCTCCACTGTGCAGCTCATTTTGCACAGAGTGGCCCCGAACCTCCTCTTCTGGGGTCCCTCGGCGGCTATCTCCGCTTCCTCCCTCAGATGCTTCTCACGTTCATGCGAGCTCCCTCGCATGGTGAGAAGCATCTGCGGGCGCGCTCCCGTGATACAGCCGGCGGCTATTGCCGCTCGCTGTATCACACGGCCCCGCCCCCCGGCGCTCCGCGTCAGTGGATGTGATTGACAGCAGCACGAGCCAATGGCTGCGCTGCTTTCCATCCATCCACTACAGCCAATCAGCGGCTAGGCTGAATGGTGGAAAGGACGTCGGGGGACGAGCGCGGGACATTCGAGGGGTGAGGTAAGTAAAACGGGGGGGCTGGGGGCGCAGACACTGTCAGATGTTTTTTCACCTTAATGCATAGAATGCATTAAGGTGAAAAAACATTTACCTTTACAACCCCTTTAAGGCACCTGAGATTTTTTATAGTGGTCTGCGCTCCCGTTAGGCAAATTCACCCTCTACATTTGTCCTGTTGACCACTTGCATTGAAAGTGAAAGTAAAAGAAATTCCCACATTTTGGGATGTCCCCAGAAAAGTAATAAAGGGGAAACCTTTCAATGGGGACACTAGATCTGGAGGGAAATTAAGGGAATCCTCTCCCGGAAGATTCCCTCAATTTGCAGGGATTTCCTCTCACTTCCTCTTTTGGCTATGGGACAGGAAGTGAAGTTACGCCCGAGTTTCGTTTTGTGACCTACTGTTTAGTTCTCTGGTGCCAACCCTGCACCTCACAGCAGTCTCTAGTGGGAACATTGATTAGGGTTATAACACTGATCTCTACTGGCCTCATGTAACATGTTCTTCTTAGTGTTGTATTGTCTTCTGCAGCATATCCCCAGACAACAATGTATTGTGTCCACACTCTCTGACCCTCATTTCCTCATTAGGTCTGAAGTTCGACAGTCCTCGCAAGCATTAAATACTGTATACAGTGAGGGAAATAAGTAGTTTTATCCCCTGCTGATTTTGTACGTTTTCCCACTGACAAAAGAAATGATCAGTCTATAATTTTAATGGTAGGTTTATTTTAAAAATGAGAGACAGAACCAAAACAAATCCAGAAAAACACATTGCAAAAAGTTATAAATTGATTTGCATTTTAAAGGAGTGAAATAAGTATTTGATCCCCTATCAATGAGCAAGATTTCTGGCTCCCCAATGTCTTCTATACAGTTAACGAGCTGAGATTAGGAGCACTCTCTTAAAGGGAGTGCTCCTAATTTCAGCTTGTTACCTGTATAAAAGACACATGTCCACAGAAGCAATCAAATTCCAATCTCTCCACCATGGCCAAGAACAAAGAGCTGTCCAAGGATGTCAGGGACAAGATTGTAGACCTACACAAGGCTGAAATGGGCTACAAGACCATCTCCAAGCAGCTTGGTGAGAGGGTGACAATAATTGGTGCGATTATTCGCAAATGGAAGAAACACAAAATAACTGTCAATCTCTTTCAGTCTGGGGCTCCATGCAAGATCTCACCTCGTGGAGTTTCAATGATCATGAGAATGGTGAGGAATCAGCCCAGAACTACACAGGAGAATCTTGTCAATGATCTCAAGGTAGCTGGGACCATTGTCACCAAGAAAACAATTGGTAACACACTACGCCACGAAGGACTGAAATCCTGCAGAGCCCGCAAGGTCCCCCTGCTCAAGAAAGCAAATGTACAGGCCCGTCTGAGGTTTGCAATTTAACATCTGAATGATTTGGAGGAGGAGTGTTTTTTGATATTCTGCCTCTCACTGTTAAAAAAAAAAAAAAAAAAAAACTGCCATTAAAATTATAGACTAATCATTTCTTGTCAGTGGGCAAACGTACAAAATTTGCAGGGAATCACTGTTTTCCCCTCACTGTATTAAAGATTATGTGCAGCCCTTTGTGGATGTCATGGGCCATATTTGAGGTCCCCTTTAGCTCAGCAGTTGACAACCACTGATCTAGGTGAGGGGAGTCCAACTTAAAAGAGCCATGATTTGTATCTACAAGTTGAGCTGCATTTAAATTAAAGTCCACCGGGACTCCGCGTTTTTTTTTTTTTTTTTAAAGCCAGCAGCTACAAATACTGCAGCTGCTGACTTTTAAAATAGTGACACTTACCTGTCCAGCGCGCCCGCGATGTCGGCACCCGAAGCCGATCTCTAGGTCGCCCGTCGGGTCCTGCCGCCGCCATCTTGGGTATGGGAATCAGGAAATGGAGCCTTTCGGCTTAATTTCCCGGTTCCCTACTGCGCATGCGCGAATCGCGCTGCGCAATAAGGACGCTCCCCGCTGCCTCTGGGATCTGTGTGTTTCCCAGCAGGCAGCGGGGCACTTGCGGGAAGGGGCGTAAGTTACGCCCCTTTCCGCAGAGAGCTATCCCGGAAGTGGGTGCAGTTACCTGGATTATCCAGGTAACTGCACCCCCCTCCCCCCTGAAAGGTGCCGATTGTGGCACCGGAGGGGGGGAGGGTTCCGATGAGCGGAAGGTCCACTTTAGGGTGGACCTCCGCTTTAAGGAAGTAGTACATATAGTTTTTTTTTCTTAGTGATAATGCCCTGCAAAAAATGTTTTATTCTATGCCAGGTTATAGCCAATAAAATTTAACAAATCTGAAAAAAATACTGCTTTTCTAATTAGACACTTGTTTAAAAACAACTATAGTATACATTTATGTTTGCAAATCTGTCCTATTAATGACACTAATGCCTCGTACACACGATCAGACTTTCCAACAACAAAACCGTGGAATTTTGTCTGCAGGGGCGTTGGTCCAAACTTATCTTGCATACACACGGCCAAACAATTGTTGGCCAAAAAATATGAACGTAGTGATGTACTACGTTGTTTTTCAACTCTTTAGAGCCACCCTTTTGGGCTCCTTCTGCTAATTTCATATTAGTAGACGTTTGGTGAGTGTTCAGCCGTACTTTTCAGTTAGTTTCTGAACGACCGTTCATCAACCAGACATGTTGCGGAATCGGAGGAGATAGCGTGTTATTTATTATAGGCCTTGGGGCTATTGCTTTGACATTTTTTGGGTTGAATAATGATTTGATTTTGTACATTTTCAGATGCATAGAATGCTCTTGATGGTTAAGTTCTACTGGCAGATAGCATATCTAATTTTATTTGTTTTCTTTTTTTAATGCACAATAAAAAAATTATGTAGAATAATACTTGGTTATGTGTTTTACTTCAAATTACAGTTTGGGAGTCGGCAGTTACATTTAAAAAAATATAATGTAAAATTGACAAGGGACACCAACATACTTGTATCTGATCGTAAAAACTACGGGATAATGGAGTTGTCGCAACTTGCCCAAATGAAAAAAAAAGGCATAATATTATTATTCTTGATATCACTAGAAAAAAAAAAAAAAGCCTTTGAAAATTAGTTTGCAATAACTCCATCAGTATCACCAGCAAAGCAGCTTCATTATTATCCCATTAACCACTTCCCGACCAGCGCACGACGATGTACGTCGACAGAATGGCACGGGCAGGCATATTGGCGTACAGGTACGTCCAATATTCAATGCCGCCCTGCCATCGGGAGCGCGCCGCCAGCAGCGCGCTCCCGCGCTGGTCGGGACCCCGTGAGTCTGGTCGCGGGACCCGCGGACTCGATCGCCGCGGGCATCCCTCACGGAGCGGCCGAATGGAGGAAATGCCGCGTAAACAGCATTTCTCCATTCTGCCTAGCAACTAGTGATGCTGATCTCTGCTCCATGTGATTGGAGCAGAGATCAGTGTTCACTAAATGAAAGCCCAACCCCCCACAGTTAGTAACACACCCCTAGGAACACTTAACCCCTACACTGCCACCCACTGGTTAACCCCTTCACTGCCAGTGTCATTTACACAGGAATCACTGCATTTATATAGCAGTGATTACTGTATAAATGACAATGGTCCCAAAAATGTGTCAAAAATGTCCGATGTGTCCCCCACAATGTCGCAGTCACAATAAAAATCGCTGATCGCCGCCATTACTAGTAAAAAAAAATAATAAAAAATTATTAATGAAAATGCTATAAAACTATCCCTATTTTGTAAACGCTATAACTTTTGCGCAAACCAATCAATAATCGCTTATTGCGATTTTTTTACCAAAAATATGTAGAAGAATACGTATCGGCCTAAACTGAGGGAAAAAAATGTTTTTTTATATATTTTTGGGGGATATTTATTATAACAAAAAGTAAAAAATAATGCGTTTTTTTCAAAATTGTCGCTCTATTTTTGTTTATAGCGCAAAAAATAAAAACTGCAGGGGTGATCAAATACCAAAAGAAAGCTCTATTTGTGGGAAAAAAAGGACGTCAATTTTGTTTGGGAGCCACGTCGCACGACCGCGCAATTGTCAGTTAAAGCGACGCAGTGCCGAATCGCAAAAAGTGGTCTGGTCTTTGACCAGCAAATTGGTCCGGTCTGAAAGTGGTTAAAGAAGAAGAGAACTGTGCGCTGCATTTCGAGATTTCAGAATTTGCCGCGTCACGAATGTTAATTCTCCATTACGAACGCTTCTGGCTCGTCCTTGCTGCCGAGCATGCGTGTTTGTACTTTGGACTTTTGTCCGACGGACTTGTGCACACACGCTCAGAAAATCCAACAACACACATTTGTTGGCGGAAAATTTGAAAACCTGCTAGCCAACATTTGTTGGTGGAAAGTCTGACAATAATTGTCCGATATAGCACACACAAAGTCAGATTTTCCGCCAAAAGCCTGTCATCGAACATTTCCCAGTGGAAAATCTGATTGTGTGTACGGGCCTTAAAAAGGCATAGAGAAGTTATTTTAAAATGAAATAAAAGTAAGGTGTCACTAATTTTGCGCAATTCTTAAATGCAACATTAAAAAAAAAAAAAAAAATATATATATATATATATATATATATATATGCATATACATACATACATACACACACACACACACACACAGGAAATAGAAAATGCATATGTAATAGACAACCACAGCTGCTTCCATGACATTTACTAACTACACAATATAAATTTTTACACACATATATATATATATATATATATATATATATATATACACACACACACACACACACACACACACATACAGATCTACATAAGGACAACTATAGTTATTAAAATCACCTTAATATGCAGCTTTTGATCAAGATTCTGAATAGGCAATACGAAAACTTCATCCCACATCGGATTCAGGTTCTTGTAGACAACTTTACTTTTATATAAGGTCTTTTTGTTTAGTTTGAACTTCACGTAAGGATCGCTGGTACCTGTGGAGGACAGAACAAGATAAATAGAACAAATCAGTACATTATCGGGCGTATTTAAGAAGCCCATAAAAAGTTGCAATTACTGTCTGGCTGATGCAGACATCAACTGGTAGGCTTTGCTCATATGGGTGTATTTAGGCGTAGACCTGAGTGAGGGTTGTGTTTCAGCTGCACAGGTGTTCCGTGCATGAATGTAGCTCGATTCATGTTAATTTGGATGCAATAGCTGCATGGATATGGCTGCTGCTCCTAATTTGACATCCATGTGGGTGCTGTTCCTAAAACCATACTGTCTGCCTTCAGGGACTTGCACACACACCCACTGTGCAGCCACCACGTCCCAGTTGACATGAATGGGACTGTCTGAATGGGGATGCATGGAATACCTGTGCATGCAAAACACGGCCCTCACGTGTACAGTTGTATGCTTAAGTACGGCTATGTGAATGAGGTCAAATACATTTTTTACTACCCTGACATCAGTAGATTGAGATTTAATCGGTTGCTCTGGGTTATTATATCCTTCACACAAAGGCTTGAGACAATTCAAAGTGCAATTATGTTGTGCAAACATAATGTACATACATGACATAAAAATGTATGATTAGGAGAGTTAAAACTCTGTAAAGAAAAAAATGGCTATGGTGAATATTGCATTCTTAAAGTGATTGTAAACCCTTACAAACCACTTTGACCTACAGGTAAGCCTAGATTAAGGCTTACCTGTAGGTCCAAGAAATATCTCCTAAACCTACACGGTTTAGGAGATATTTGCAAAAAGACAGGCACCGCTGTCTGCGTCGCGCGGCACTGTCAACGGCGATATGTGAGTGGCGGCTCCCGTGCACATGCGCAGGAGTGACGTCATCGCGGCTTCGTCAAATGACAGCGCCGGAGCAGGGAGACCCACTGAGAAGATGGAGGCTCCATACACAAGAGGACATCGGTGACTGGCTCCTGTGTCAGGTAAGTGACACAATGGACTTCTATGCGATGTATATTAGTCCATTATGCTTTACCTTTGCAGGGAATCAAAGAGGAAGTAACACCCATCAGGGTTTACTTCCTCTTTAATAGTCAGATACAAACCTGAGAATCCTGCCTATAGCGCATCTTAGGATCTCTATTATTAGCATTTAACGTGAACCTTTCATTAACATCACAAATCTGCACCAATAAATTCCTCACATGTCACAATATACAGGTATAATTAAGAAGCTGTATCTTATATTATTAAAAACAGTCCTAGAGCTTGAGTCAGTGACATTGCCTAGACTGAAGGAGCAAGAAAAGGGGGTAAGGTCGCGCTATGGAGCAGTTTGGTATAGTTCTGGTATGAGCGGCCTCTATTAAATTTCCACCCAATATGGGTGGAACAATGAAATGAAATAAAAGGGAAAATAGACTTGGTGCTATACCGTTTTAGATTCAAAATAAATAAATAATTATAGTTTGTATAAATTTTTCAGCGTGCTGGTAAGTAAATAAATAAAAAAAAGATATTGATGAAAATGAAAAACTATCTGTGTTATGCCTAACGGTGATCTCTAGTAATATATATATATATATATATATATATATATATATATATATATGCTTCTTAATATTAATAAGCTATAAAAAGATATAAACATGCAATTCCTAAATTAAAATATTAAAGTGCAAGTGCCAGTGAAAAAAAGCATGTGCCAGTGTTTAAATGCACAGATTCAATTACAAAATAAATATCCAATCAATTGTCCATTTAGCATGTCATATATCAATTGGTGCACATATTAAATACCATGTGACAAATAGTCCGTGAATAAATGGAATAAAAAGAAAAATGAAGAAGGTGAACAAACTGGGAAGTTATAAAAATTAATAATGAATATTAAAAAGGAAAAAAATGTGATAAAAATTGATTAAAAAATAATGGTAATAAAAAACAGTGAAAAAAACTGTGAAAAAATAGTGAAAAAATCTTCTGTGAGCATCTTTAAAAGGGGGGGGGAGGGGGGGACTTCAACTGCTGCTCCCAGTGCTCGGTGACTGCTTATGTTATTGCTCTCACCAGAGGTATAGCCCCATCCGGGGTGGAACAGCCTCCACAGTATAAGCCACTGTGTTGCAGGAGGAAGCATTCCTTAATCTTCATTCCCCCAATGATAAGGTCAGAAAGTGATAAGAAACAGTAGGGGCTGGTCTGTGTCAGAGGCTAAGGGTAAGGGTGGCTCTTATGGGGACCCTGGTGTAAGGGGGAACTCTCATGACTCTTTTGGAAAGGAAGAGGGGGGCTTTTGATGACCAGAGGCCCCTCACATCAAAGGTCCCCTTAACATCACAGTCTGCAGTGTTCCCTTTTACATCAGGGTCTGCACTGTATGGGGGAATCCTGCAGACTTTGATGTAAAGGGGAACTCTGTGGATCTGTGGACCATGATGTAAAAGAGAACTCTGTGGAGTCTGATGTAAGGGGGAACTCGGATGGGGAATCTGAAGTAAGGGGGAGTCTGATGAGAACTATGAACAAAACAAGTCAAATGCGGCCCTCATACTGAAGTTTGGAGACACCTGTTTCACACCATGTAAGATTCCTAATTAGGAGTAGGGTTAAACAGGTAACACGGGGCCAAGTGGAACCCCCCCCCCTCCCATGGCAAAGTGCAGAGGTCCTTTACAGCGGCTTCACATCCGTGAATGAACTACAAGTCCTGTTTGCCACTACGCAAGCAGACTTGTATTTCTTAAAGCGGGAGTCCGCCGGGAGCCCGCGTTTTTTTTTTTTTTTTTAAAGCCAGCAGCTACAAATACTGCAGCTGCTGACTTTTAAAATAGTGACACTTACCCGCCCAGCGCGCCCGCGATGTCGGCACCCGAAGCCGATCTCTCGATCGTCTCTCGGGTGCTGCCGCCGCCATCTTGGGTATGTGAAACAGGAAGTGGAGCCTTTCGGCTTCATTTCCCGGTTCCCTATTGCGCATGCGCGAGTCATGCTGCGCAATAAGGATGGACCCGCTGCCTCTGGGATCTTTGTGTTTCCCAGCAGGCAGCAGGGGACTTTCGGAAAGGGGCGTAATCTACGCCCCTTTCCGCAGAGAGCCATCCCGGAAGTGGGTGCAGAATACCTGTACTGTACAGGTATCTGCACCCCCCTCCCCCCTGAAAGGTGCCAATTGTGGCGCCGGAGGGGGGGGGAGGAATCCAATGAGCGGAAGGTCCACTTTAGGGTGGACCTCCGCTTTAAATAATACATGTATAGTGTTGTAGAATCTCATATTAGCCAATGTATTTCATATTATTCACATTCATTGGCATATGTTTTATTGATAATATAATTATTATTATTATTATTATTATTATTATATAGTAGCAGTCTTATCAATACTATTGTTGAATAGTAAAACAATAATTATTAATGAATAAATAGAGAAAGTTTTAAATGCTGAACTTTAGATGACCTCTCTGCTTCTCATACTTTTTATAAGATAGTTTACTGGGTGAAAGTTCATTATAATAGATTTAAGTTATATAGAACTGTCCCAAGTCCTTGAAACACATAACTCAAACAGATAACAAAACAGGTGATTAAAAGAATTATGTGGAATACGGGAAAGTTATGTGCAGAGCATTATTTAAGTTTGACAGGGTCAAACAAAGGTCTGTTTGTGCCTTCATTAAAACTGTTAAAATACATACATATAGTGAGACATATAACACATCTGGTGGGGTTATTGAAATTTCATTCTCCCAAAAGTCATAAATCTGTAATTCTTGAATTTAGTTAAATCTTATCAAGATGAGGAGAGTTTGATAGCACAGCTGGGTGCCAGACTGTCTCTACACAGGTGTTCTTAATTGGATTAAAGCAGTTATAAATCACTTTAACCACTTGCCGACCGCCGCACGACGATATACGTCGGCAGAATGGCACGGGCAGGCATAAGGGCGTATATATAAGTCCCTGCCTTCCCGCGGGTGGGGGGCCCGATCGGGCCCCCCCCCCCGTGCCTGCGGCGGTCGGCATTCGTTCGGGAGCGATCCCGGACGAGGGGACGGCCATTCATTCATGGCCACCCCCTCGCGATCGCTCCCGACGAATGGAAATCCTTCGTGACATCACTTCCTCTCCTGTAATGTAAACACAGGAGAGGAAGTGATGTATTCTCTCCTATTTTTCGTTCCGGCACCGAGGAGAGAGCATCGGTGAGTTGCACCAACACACCACACATACAGTAGAACATGCCAGGCACACTCACACCCCCCCTTTACCCCCCGATCACCCCCCCAATTACCCCTGCCCCCCCAGTCACAGTGACACCAATTGCATTTTTTTTTATTTTTTGCATTGGTGTCATTTGTGACTGTAATAACTGTTAGGGCAGTTAGGGTTAGCCCCCTTTAGTTCTAATGTACCCCCCTAAACCCCCCAATAAAGGTTTAACCCCGTGATCACCCCCCGTCGCCAGTGTCACTAAGGCTGGGTTCACATTGCAGCGGTTTGAGAACGGATGTGATTCGCACCGCACTGCAGTGCAAATCACATCCGATCTCTGTGTGATTCGAGTTCAGCCATACAGATAGTATGGCTGAATTCGTGTCGCACCCGCCGCACCCGCCGCAAACTCGCACGGGACCCTTTTTTTGGTCCGCAGCAGAATCGGATCGCATGGGTGTTCACACCATGCGATCCGAGTTTGCAGATCGCACTGCGATATGCGAACTGATCTGGGGGTGTCATTAACATTTCACTGACACTCCCAGCAGTTCGCATAGGGCAGTGTGAACTGCCGCCGGGAGGCATGCGATGCGGGAACCTGCCGCAGATTCGTGGCGTTCCCGCATCGCTCCAGTGTGAACCCAGCCTAATAAGCGATCATTTTTCTGATCGCTGTATTAGTGTCACAGGTGACGCTAGTTAGGCAGGTAGGTATTTAGGTTCGCCGCAGCTTTTTATAGCACCAGGGACCCCCATATACTACCGCATAAAGCCCCCTGATTGCCCCCTAGTTAAGCCTTTCACCAGTGATCACCATATAACGGTTACAGGTGACGCTGGTTGGTTAGTTATTTTTTTATAGTTTCAGGGCACCCGCCATTTATTACCTAGTCTCACTAGTGTACCCCTAAATTTAGGGGTGTCTACTTTCCAAAATGGGGTCATTTGGGGGGGGTTTGTGCCATCTTGGCATTTTATGGCCTTCAAAACTGTAACGCCCTTAGAAAGCCTGAAGGCGGTGCTTGGTTTTCGGGGCCCCGTATGCGGCTAGGCTCCCAAAAAGTCCCACATATGTGGTATCCCCGTACTCAGGAGAAGCAGCAGAATTTATTTTGGGGTGTCATTTCACATATGCCCATGGCATGTGTGAGCAATATATCATTTAGTGACAACTTTGTGAAAAAAATAAATAAAAAAAAAAGTTTGTAATTTTCCCGCAACTTGTGGCAAAATATAAAATATTCCATGGACTCAACATGCCTCTCAGCAAATAGCTTGGGGTGTCTACTTTCTAAAATGGGGTCATTTGTGGGGGCTTTGTGCCATCTTGGCATTTTATGGCCTTCAAAACTGTAATAGGTAGTGAGGAGTGAAGTCAAATATTTACGCCCTTAGAAAACCTGAAGGCGGTTCTTGGCTTTCGGGGCCCCGTACGCGGCTAGGCTCCCAAAAAATCCCACACGTGTGGTATCCCCGTACTCAGGAGAAGCAGCAGAATTTATTTTGGGGTGTCATTTCACATATGCCCATAGCATGTGTGAGCAATATATCATTTAGTGACAACTTTGTGTAAAAAAAAAAAATTTTTTTTTTTTTGTCATTATTCAATCGCTTGAGGCAAAAAAATAAAATATTCAATGGGCTCAACATGCCACTTATCAATTTCCTTAGGGGGTCTACTTTCCAAAATGGGGTCATTTGGGGGGGGGTTTGTACTGCCCTGCCATTTTAGCACCTCAAGAAATGAGAGTTGTAAACTAAAAGCTGCGTAAATTCCAAAAAACGTACCTTAGTTTGTAGATGTGACAACTTTTGCGCAAACCAATAAATATACAGTTATTGACTTTTTTTTTACCAAAGACATGTGGCTGAATACATTTTGGCCTACCGTATATACTCGAGTATAGGCCGACCCGAATATAAGCCGAGGCCCCCAATTTACCCCCAAAAAAACTGGCAAACTTATTGACTCGTGTATAAGCCGAGGGTGAGACATGCCTGTCCATCCCTGTGTGTGTGTCCGTCCATCCCTGTGTGTCCGTCCATCCCTGTGTGTCCGTCCATCCCTGTGTGTCCGTCCATCCCTGTGTGTCCGTCCATCCATCCCTGTGTGTGTGTGTGTCCATCCATCCATCCATCCCTGTGTGTGTGTGTCTCCATCCATCCATCCATCCATCCCTGTGTGTGTGTGTCTCCATCCATCCATCCCTGTGTGTGTGTGTCTCCATCCATCCGTGTGTGTGTGTGTGTGTGTGTGTGTGTGTGTGTGTGTGTGTGTGTGTGTGTGTGTGTGTGTGTGTGTGTGTGTGTGTGTGTGTGTGTGTGTGTGTGTCCAGCCTACCTTTGTCCCGAGCCTCCGTCCCGTGCCTTGCCTCCTTGCCTCCGTCCCGTGCCGTGCCTTGCATCCGTCCCGTGTCGTGCCTTGCCTTGCCCCCGTCCCGTGCCGTGCCGTGCCTTGCCTTGCCTCCGTCCCGTGCCCTCTTCGTCGGCGGCCATTGTAAAATTCAAAAGCTGCGCCGCCGCCTTCGCCTGTGATAGGCGGAACACTGAATTTCCCAGCAGCCTGTGTTCCGCCTATCACAGACGTCGTATCATCCTCGTCCGTAGTACGAGGATGATACGATGTCCGTGATAGGCGGAACACAGGCTGCTGGGAAATTCAGTGTTCCGCCTATCACAGGCGAAGGCGGAGCCGGAGGCGCGGCTTTTGAATAGAATGGCCGCTGTCTGTCTGCTCGACACGCTGATCGAGCGGGCAGACAGCGATGACTCGAGTATAAGCCGAGGGGGGCACTTTCAGCCTCAAAAAAGAGGCTGAAAATCTCGGCTTATACTCGAGTATATACGGTAAATGTATGACTAAAATTGAGTTTATTGGATTTCTCTAATAACAAAAAGTAGAAAATATCATTTTTTTTTCAAAATTTGCGGTCTTTTTCCATTTATATCGCAAAAAATAAAAATCGCAGAGGCAATCAAATACCATCAAAAGAAAGCTCTATTTGTGGGAAGAAAAGGACGCAAATTTTGTTTGGGTACAACATTGCATGACTGCGCAATTACCAGTTAAAGCAGCGCAGTGCCAAATTGTGAAAAGACCTCTGGTCATTTACCAGCAAAATGGTCCGGTCTGAAAGTGGTTAATGAACATATAGGAACTCGGGGAATAATCACATTTATCTGGTTATAAAAACAGGTATCAGATTTATGGTTAGTTACATTGACGTAGATCTTAGCGACCAATCACATGTAGGAGAGATGGTTAAGATAAGGCTTGTAAAAAGGGTATATAAATGAAAGCTCTACAATTGTTAGACAGACAAGTCAGATAGGAGCTCATAAGGCTGAACTCTGTGTATGCTGCCCTATTGCAAGGGTCATAGAGGTCAGAACCAATG